>NC_134096.1:138377438-138574178 GCF_000715075.1 Nicotiana tabacum | reverse complement strand
TTTCAAACACAAAAGAAAAACAAACACTAAAGATATTAGTTATTTAAAAAAAAAACAGTTGTCTTTAGGATAATCATTTATCCTATTATTGATAGACTCTAGAGAGAATATCCTAATTACCTCATTTATCCTATTGTTATCCATATTTTCTAAGTTTTCCACATGCTCATCTATTGTATTTGGTACGTCTATCATAAAATTAGAAAGTAATTTGTCACGTACCACTCATTTATCTCCTTCTCTTCGATCTAATTCCAACAAGAGATCTTCAAAGAGGCTATCCACATCATAGTAAGGTATGGTGGCTTCTCCAAGCCAAACATCACACGATTTCTTGATTATGCTGGCAGGGAAACTTGCATAACTATGCTCCACACTGTCAATCATCGCATGGACCTTAAGGAGCATTCTGTGTAACTTCGTGAGATTAGCAACCACAACCCAAATTTTTACTATTTCCTTTACTGCATGTTTTGTGAAATCAGTTAGTAAATTTGAAAATGAGAAGGAAGCAAAGCCAACAAGGAAGTCCTCATCCATGAGTATCTTTTGGTTGTTGAGATTTGACTGTACATGCGATTATTATTCTATGAGAATGGCAGCCTTGGTTCTTCGACATTTAGTGTTCTGTGACAATACAAGCCATGGTTAGGTTCATAGGGCGCCGTGTGCCTATAGTCGGAAGCTACAATATTTAAAGATTTAACATGCGAAAAGCACATTGCCTTTCAAACACAAAAGCAAAACAAAAACTAAAGCTATTAGTTTTTTTTATTAAAAAAATATTTTTAAGATAATCATTTATCCTATTATTGAGAGACTATAAAAAGAATATTCTAATTACCTCATCTATCCTATTGTTAATAATGTTTTCTAAGGTTTTCACATGTTCGTCTTTTGCATTTGGTATGTCTATCATAAAATTAGAAAGCAGTTTGTCACGTACCAGCCATTTATCTCATTCTCTTCGATCTAACTCCAGCAAGAGATCTTCAAAGAGGACATCCACACCATAGCAAAGTATGGTGTCTTTTTGAAGCCAAACATCCCACGGTTTCTTGATTATGCTGGCAGGGAAAGTTGCATAACTACACTCCACAATGTCAATCATCATTTGGAGCTTAAGGAGCATTTTGTGTAGCTTCCTTAAATTAGCATCCACACCTAAAATTTATCCTATTTCTTTTATTGTAAGTTGAATCTGCAAGTAAATTTGAAATGAGAAAGAAGCAAAGCTAGCACAGAGTCTTCATCCATAAGTAGCTCTTGGTTGTTGAGCTTTGACGATATGGGCACTTATTCTTGTGTGAGAATAGAAGCCTTGGTTCTTCGCCGCTTAGGGTTATGTGACAATGGCAGCTATTAGTTCTTCAGCACTTTGGGTTTTATGACAATGGAACTTTTGGTTAGGCGTTTAGGGCTCCGTGTGCTTTTAGTGGGAAGCTACAATGTTTAAAGCTTTAACGAGCGAAAAGCACATTGCCTTTCAAACACAAAAGCAAAACAATCACCAAAGATATTAGTTTCTTTTTTTAAAAAAGTTTTTTTTTTAGGTAATCATTTATCCTATTATTGATAGACTCTAGAAAGAATATTCTAGTTACCTCATTTATCCTATTGTTAGGAATATTTTTTAATTTTTCCACATGTGCGTCTATTGCATTTGGTACGTCTATCATAAAATTAGAAAGACGTTTTTCACGTACCACCAATTTATCTCCTTCTCTTCGATCTAATTCCACCAAGAGATCTTAAAGAGTCCATCCACATCATAGCATAGTATGGTGGCTTCTTCAAGTCAAACATCCCATTGTTTTTTGATTATGCTGGCAGGGAAACTTACATAACTATGCCCCGTAATGTCAATCATTGCCTCGACCTTAAGGAGCATTCTATGTAGCTTCGTGAGATTAGCCTCCACAACCCAATTTTTTACTATTTCTTTTACTGTATGTGTTTGTGAAATCTGAAAGTAAATTTGAAAATGAGAAGGAAGCAAAGCCAACACGAAAGCCCTCATCCATGAGTATCTCTTGGTTGTTGAGCTTTGATGGTATGTGCGATTATTATTTTGTAAGAATGGCAACCTTGGTTCTTCATCGCTTAAGGTTCAGTGGCAGTGGCATCCATTGGTTCTTCGGTACTTAGGGTTCTGTGACATTGGAAGACTTAGTTAGGTGCTTAAGGGTCTGTGTGCCTTTAATGAGAAGCTACAATATTTAAAGCTTTAACGGGTGAAAAGCACAATGCCTTTCAAACACAAAATCCAAGCAAATAATAAGGATATTTCATTTTTTTATTTTAAAAAGTTATTTTTAGGATAATCATTTATTCTATTGCTGACAGACTATAGATAGAATATTCTAGTTACCTCATATATCCTATTGTTAGCAATGTTTTCTATGTTTTCGACATGTGCGTCTATTGCATATGGTACGTCTAACATAAAATTAGAAAGTGGTTTGCCATGTACCACCCATTTACCTCCTTCTCTTTGATTTAATTCCAGCAAGAGATCTGCAAAGTGGCCATCCACATCATAGCAAAGTATGGTGGCTTATTCAAGCCAAACATCCCACGGTTTCTTGATTTTACTGACAGGGAAACTTGCATAACTATGCTCCACAGTGTCAATCATCGCCTGGACCTTAAGGAGCATTCTGTGTAGCTTCATGAGATTAGCATCCACACCCCAAATTTTTCCTATTTCTTTTATTGTAAGGTTTGTTAAATCTGCAAGTAAATTTAAAATGAGAAAGAAGAAAAGCCAACACGGAAGTTTTTATCCATGAGTATCTCTTGGTTGTTGAGCTTTGACAATATGGGAGCTTATTGTTGTGTGAGAATGGAAGCCTTAGTTCTTCGCCGGTTAGGGTTCTGTGACAATGGCAGCTATTGGTTTTTCGGCTCTCTGTGTTCTGTGACAATAGAAATTTTGGTTAGGCGCTTAGGGCTCCGTATTCTTTTAATGGAAATGTACAATGTTTAAACTTTAACAAGAAAAAAGCACATTGCCTTTCAAACACAATAGCAAAACAAACATAAAAGATATTAGTTTGTTTTTAAAAAAGGTTGTTTTTAGGTAATCATTTATCCTATTGTTGATAGACTGTAGAAAGAATATTCTAATTACCTCATTTATCCTATTGTTAGCAATGTTTTCTAAGTTTTCCACGTGTGCGCCTATTGCATTTGGCACGTTTATCATAAAATTAGAAAGTCGTTTGTCACGTACCACCCATTTATCTCCTTCTCTTCGATCTAATTCCAACAAGAGATCTTCAAAGAGGCTATCCACATCATAGTAAAGTATGGTGGCTTCTCCAAGACAAACATCACACGGTTTCTTGATTATGCTGGCAGGGAAACTTACATAACTATGCTCCACACTGTCAATCATCGCATGGAACTTAAGGAGCATTCTGTGTAACTTCGTGAGATTAGCAACCACAACCCAAATTATTACTATTTCCTTTACTACATGTTTTGTGAAATCAGTTAGTAAATTTGAAAATGAGAAGGAAGCAAAGCCAACACGGAAGTCCTCATCCATGAGTATCTCTTGGTTATTGAGCTTTGACGGTATGTGCGATTATTGTTCTGTAAAAATGGCAACCTTATTGTTATGTAAGAATTGAAACCTTGGTTCTTCATCGCTTAAGGTTCAGTGATAGTGGCATCCATTGGTTCTTCGGCGCTTAGGGTTCTGTGACATTGGAAGCCTTGGTTAGGTGCTTAAGGGTCTATGTGCCTTTAGTGAGAAGCTACAATATTTAAAGCTTTAACGGGCCAAAAGCTATGCCTTTCAAACACAAAATCCAAGAAAATAATAAGGATATTTCATTTTTTTATTTTAAAAAGTTATTTTTAGGATAATCATTTATTCTATTGCTGACAGACGATAGATAGAATATTCTAGTTACCTCATATATCCTATTGTTAGCAATGTTTTCTATGTTTTCGACATGTGCGTCTATTGCATATGGTACGTCTAACATAAAATTAGAAAGTAGTTTGCCACGTACCACCCATTTACCTCCTTCCCTTCTATCTAATTCCAGGAAGAGATTTTTAAAGTGGCCATCCACATCATAGCAAAGTATGGTGGCTTATTCAAGCCAAACATCCCACAGTTTCTTGATTTTGCTGACAGGGAAACTTGCATAACTATGCTCCACAGTGTCAATCATCGCCTGGACCTTAAGAAGCATTTTGTGTAGCTTCATGAGATTTGCATCCACACTCCAGATATTTCCTATATCTTTTATTGTAAGGTTTGTTAAATTTGCAAGTAAATTTGAAATGAGAAAGAAGAAAAACCAACACGGAAGTCTTTATCCATGAGTATCTCTTGGTTGTTGAGCTTTGATAATATAGGCGCTTATTGTTGTGTGAGAATGGAAGCCTTGGTTCTTCACCGCTTAGGGTTCTGTGACAATGGCAGCTATTGGTTCTTCGGCACTTTGCGTTCTATGACAATAGAACTTTTGGTTAGGTGCTTAGGGCTCCGTGTGCTTTTGGTGGAAAGCTACAATGTTTAAACTTTAACAAGAGAAAAGCACATTGCTTTTCAAACACAAAAGCAAAACAAACACAAAATATATTAGTTTGTTTTTAAAAAAAGTTGTTTTTAGATAATCATTTATCCTATTGTTGATAGACTCTAGAAAGAATATTCTAATTACCTCATTTATCCTATTGCTAGCAATATTTTCTAAGTTTTCCACATGTGCGTCTATTGCATTTGGCACGTCTATCATAAAATTAGAAAGTCGTTTGTCACGTACCACCAGTTTATCTCCTTCTCTTCACTCTAATTCCATCAAGAGATCTTCAAAGAGGTCATCCACATCATCACAAAGTATGGTGTCTTCTTCAAGCCAAACATCCCACAGTTTCTTGATTATGCTAGCAGGGAAACTTGCATAACTATGCTCCGTAATGTCAATCATCGCCTGGACCTTAAGGAGCATTTTGTGTAGCTTCCTGAGATTAGCATCCACACTCAAAAATTTTCCTATTTATTTTACAGCAAGTTTTGTGAAATCTGCAAGTAAATTTGAAAATGAGAAAGAGTAAAGCCAGCACGAAAGTTCTCATCCATGAGTATCTCTTGGTTGTTGAGATTTGATGGTATGGACGCTTATTGTTGTGTGAGAATTTCAAAACTTGGTTCTTTACCGCTTAGGGTTCTGTGCCATTGGTCCTTCGGCGCTTAGGGTTTTGTCATAATGGCAACCTTGGTTAGATGCTTAAGGATCTGTGTGATCTTAGTGGAAAGCTACAATGTTTAAAGCTTTATGGGGAAAACAATACATTGCCTTTTGATAAGTGTGGATTTTAACCACATATTAGTACCTTTTTGCTTTTGTTTTAGTCCGAAAAAGTTGATTTTTGTTTCTAAAACAAATGAAATTGTATAAATTGCAGGAATGTTGGAGGATTGGAGCATAACAAAGGAATCTAACTCAAAAAGAAGTATTCGAGCTCAAAAAGGTAAGAAGGAGAAAAGCAGGCAAAGTGCGGTCCGCAGAAATGCACATGCGGCAGTAGAAATATCCCTGAAGCCTTAGAGGAGTTTTTTAGAAGCATGATCCGCAGACCAAATTGTGTGCCCACAAAAGCTGGTTGAACTGACAAGAGTTAAAAAAGTTCAGAGAAGGTTCAAACAGACCAAGTGTGAAGCCTTGTCAAAGTGCGATCCACAATCAAAAAGTGAGCCGCAGAAGCTCAAGTGCAGCCGCAAATGGAATTGTGTGGCTGCAGAGTTCTTCCCAAATCCCGAGAAGAAAAAAAGTACAGACCGCACATGGAATTATATAGCCGCAGAACCTCCCAAAGGGAATTTTTGCCAGCTAATTTCTAGGCACTATAAATTGACGGGAAACACCTTTAGGGAAAGTTTTGTACTCTAAAAAGCTGTAGCGGTTATGTTTTACCCTTTTGGGAAAGTAGTGACAAATATTGGTGAAGAATCATTAGTTGTATCAATTAATTGTAGTTAATGGCTTTGCTTATTTCTTCTACTTTGTTTTCTTTACTTTCTTGCATGAGTAGCTAGATTTTATTTAGGGTTGTGACCCAACCCTAGTGTGTAAATCTTATGGGTTATTGATTTTAATGCTTGTTTATGACTTGGTATTTATTAATTAGCCTTGTTTATGTATTATTTCTAGAATTAATGGTTAGAAACATTGATTCATGCCTATTTGACTTGGTTTACTTGAGAAAGAGGAGCTTAGTCTAGGAAAACTTGGCTAACAAGGAATTGAGCTAGTTAAGATTTTGGCTAGTTTAATTAAAGGGTTTGAACTAGATATATGAGAAACACGACTTGAAATCATATCAATTGTTTGGATTGCTACCCAATTGAACTTCAGAAAGCCAATTTAGGCATAACCACTCTATAACCGAGAGGTATTGAGTGGGTACTTGAGAATTAAAAGTTATAATACTCCCCGATCCGCAAAAGTAGCATTAATTTAGTTTACCAATTAGGTTTGCACCTAGGTGAAGGTTACATCCCTAGGCTTTTTTTCAGTTGATTAAAAACACCAAAAAAAATTATTCTCTTTCTAGTTACTTTTAATTAGTTAAAATCTCTTAGTGTTAATTTGGAAAACAATCACCCTTTGTTTGGAAGCGTAATTTAGTTGTTTCACGTGCTCTTTTCAAGTATCTACATTAACACCCTTCATAAACTCCCTGAGGAATTCGACCCCGATACTAGTTGGGTATTATAATTGCAACCATTATTTCCACTCACTATTGAGTGCAGATTGGACGTGGACTAATTTTTGGCTTCGTTGTAGGGGAATATTTACGGTCGTAGCTATATATTTTAGTATGTTCTTGAAATATCTTCTTTTCCGTATTACTAATTTGTTGAAGCAATCATAAGTACAAAATGGTAAACAATGAGCTCGGAAATATGCCATCGGGTGAGTTGGATGGCGAAGAGGAACAACTAGATGATGTGCCTCAAGTGCCACAACTGAATCGTCGAGGCCGTGGTCAACAAGACAACGTGGCCCCACCTCCCCCACCTCCACAACCATAGCTACAAGGGAAAAAACACCGGATTTTTCCCAAACAAAGTCAAGCAAGTACCATAGTCCCCCCTCGCATTAGGGAGAGAAACTTTCAAATTACCAATGGGATGCTCACTTTGCTAGAGCAACGAGGGTTCTTCACCGGAGCGCAAAATAAAAATGCTTATAAATATTTGAAGGTCATTGTGGATACGTGTTAGGGGAGCAAGCAAACAAATATTTCGGAGGATGCTTTGAGGCTAAGGCTTGTTCCCTTTTCTCTATAGGGTAAAGCTTTAGATTGGTTGGAATGCTTGACTAATAATTCGATCCATACTTGGGATGAATTCTCGGCATAGTTTATTGCTATGTTTTTCTCTCCTGAGCACATGTCTACTCTTAGTGATGAAATATTGGCTTTCAAACAAGAACCCAATGAAGCTTTGCATGGAATTTGGGAGCGGTATCGGACAATGGTAAAGGAGATCGAAAAATGATATGATCAACAAAATCATCCAACAAACTTTATATTGTGGTATTAATACTACGAACCAATATGTTATCAACCAATTGGCCGGAGTCAACTTTATGACAACAACTTATGCAGAGGCATGCGAGATTCTTGATGAGGTGACAGAAACGTCATCGGCTTGGCAATCCCGAGCCAATATTCCACAAGGTGATCCTTACATGATTCACCTCCATAAATATTTGCAAGACCATGGGCAAACCATTGCCTAATTGACAACAACTATGACTCAACTCGCCAAGGCCCAACTTAATCAAGTTCAAGCTCCTAAGCAAGTTCATGTTATAGAAAGGGTAAATATGTTGGTCAACAAGAAGAGGACCAAAGGTCCACAATTTCAAACCCGAGTGGAGAGTTATGCACGAGATGATGGTAGTTTTGATCAAGATAAATTTTATCATGAGCAAGAGGAAAAGGTGTAATATGTGGACAATTACCAATGGCAAAAGAATAATTTCCAAGGATCCAATCAACAACAATGGCGAATACTTAATAACCAAGGCAATTGGAGTTCTAACAATCAAGGGAATTGGCACAATAACAACAACCAAGGAAATTGGAGTGGAAAGAACCAAGAAAATTGCGGAGGCAATAATCAAGGTGGTTGGGTAAATAATAACAATCAAGAAAATTGGGGTTCAGGTTTTCAAAGGCCCCCAATGTACCAACAACCTAGAAACCCACCTCCTTATCCTTCCAATGGTTCAAGTTCTTCAAATAATAAGATGGGCCATATTGAGAACATGTTCAAGAAAATGATGGAAAAGAATGCCGATTCGAATGCTCAACTGCCTCACATACCACATCAATCCTTAATATTGAAGTTCAAATGGGGAAAATCTCTCAATATCTTAATACTCATCCTAAGGGTGCACTAGCAAGTGATACGGTGATAAACCTAAAGGGTGGTAACAACACGTGGCATGCTATGGAAATTATCACAAAAAGTGGAAGATGCGGGAATGCACCCACTTTAAATAAAAGGCGACTTGTGGATGATGAGCAAATGATAGAAGAAGACAAAAATCCAAACAATGATGTTCAATCAAGTGATGATGTTTGGATTGACATTGATGATAGTGTGGAAGAAACTCAAGAAGAGGTGAACCTATTTAGGGAGCACATCATTGACATACCGAAGCCGGTAGTGCAAAAGGCTAAGGCACCATTGCCTAAGCCTCCACCTCCCTATCCTCAAAGGCTTGCCAAGAAATATGGTGAGAATAAATTCAAGAAGTTCATTCAAATAATGAAAAATCTCTCTATTAATGTGCCAATGATAGAAGCTTTGTAAAAAATGCCCGGTTATGCCAAGTCTATGAAAGATCTTGTGACCAAGAAGAGGTCGATGAATTTTAAAACTATCAAAGTCACTCATCAAGTGAGTGCAATCGTTCATTTCATGGCTCCTAGGTTGTAGGATCCGGGTGCTTTCACGATTCCTTGTACACTTAGGAGTGCCGATTTTTCCAAAGCTCTTTATGATCTTGGGGCGAGTATCAATTTGATACCCTACTCGGTGTTTAAAACATTGGGAATTGGGAAACCAAGATCCACATCTATGAGGTTGCAAATGGACGATCGTACCATGAAGAGACCATTGGAGTGATTGAGGAGGTTTTGGTTGGGGTTGATAAGTTCATTCTTTTGGTGGACTTTGTTATTCCAGATGGTGATGTTGATTATGAAGTGCCTATTATTCTTGGGATACCTTTCTTTGCTACGGGTAAGGCTCTTTGTGATGTGGAAGCTGGAGAACTCACTTTCCGAGTTGGTGATGAAAACGTAGTATTCAATGTATGCAAGTCTATGCGGCTACCAAATAGCAATAAGGTGTGTTCTTTTTTGTGGATTTGGTGACCGATGTTATTGTTGCTGATATAAGTGCAACAATAAATGTTGGTGATATGTTGGAAGCTGTTTTGCTCAACTTTGATGATGGTGAGATGGATGGTTTTATGGAATGTGTGTACTCTTTGCAAGGAATGGGGTCGTAAAATTATGTACCCCGGAAATCATCTTTAGATTTATCTTGAGAATAGGAAGAATCCTCCTACAAAACCTTCTATTGAAGAGCCACCTACTTTGGAGTTGAAGCCATTGCAATCACACCTTCGGTATGAATTTCTTGACCCTTGTTGTACTTTACCAGTTATTCTTTCCTCTTGTTCGACTAAGGCGCAGGTTGATTCTACATTGTCATTGTTGCAAAAGAGGAAGAAGGCTATTGGGTGGACATTGGCGGATATTCAGGGTATAAGCCCCGTATTTTTCATGTATAATATCAAGTTGGAGGATGGTGCTACACCGTCCATTGAATATTAAAGAAGACTCAATAAGGCTATGTAATAAGTGGTCAAGAATGAGATTATCAAGTGGTTGGATGCGGGGTTGTCTATCCCGTCTCCATAGAGTTCATGGACCTCTCTGAATCAATGTGCCCAAAAGAAGGGGGCATGATGGTTGTTACCAATGAGAAGAATGAGTTGATTCCAACAAGAACGGTGACCAGTTGGAGAGTTTGTATGGATTATCGTAAGCTCAACAAAGTCCCAAGGAAGGATCACTTTCCACTTCCTTTTATGGACCAAAGGCTCGATAGATTGGCCGACTGTGCTTTCTATTATTTTATTGATGGGTACTCGGGCTACAACCAAAATTTTATTGCTACGGAAGATCAAGATAAAATAACCTTTACATGTACTTATGGTACTTCTGCTTTCAAGAGGATGCCTTTTCGTTTGTGCAATGCACCGACGACTTTTCATCGGCGTATGATGGCTATTTTCACTGATATGTTGTATGGCTTACCTTGAAGTCTTGATGGATGACTTCTCGATGGTTGAGGATTCTTTTGATGATTATCTTGCAAATTTGGACAAAGTATTGGCTAGATGTGAAGAGACCAATTTGGTGCTTAATCGGAAGAAATGTCATTTCATGGTTGAGGAGGGCATTGTCCTTGGCCATAAGATCTTAAAGAATGGAATTGAAGTTGACAAGGCAAAGATTGAGGTGATTTCTAAGCCTCCACCCCCAACTTCGGTGAAAGGTGTACGGAGTTTCTTAGGCCATGCAGGTTTCTACTGGCGCTTTATCAAAGATTTCTCTAAAGTGGTGAACCCATTGTGTATGCTTCTTGAGAATGATGCTAAGTTTCATTTAAATGATGATTGTATGAGGGCTTTTGAACAATTGAAGCTCAAGTTGACGACTACTCCTATAATTACCGCTCCAAATTGGAGTTTGCCATTTGAGCTCATGTGTGATGCAAGTGATCTAGCGGTTGGGGTTGTTTTGGGGCAACATATCAACAAAGATTTTCATCCGATTTACTATGCTACTAATACCATGAACGATGCCCAAGTCAATTATACCGTTACGGATAAAGAGCTCCTTACTATTGAGTTTGCAATTGAGAAGTGTTGCCCGTACTTTATGGGTGCCAAAGTTATTGTCCATGTGGATCATGCGGCGCTTTGCTATCTTATGAGTAAAAAGCAATATAAAGCCCGGTTGATGAGATGTGTGCTTTTATTGCAAGAATTTGATATTGATATTCAAGATAAGAAAGGTAGTGAAAACCAAGTGTCGGACCACTTGTCTTGTTTGGATGAAGAATGGAGGCCACATGTTGGCCTTGAAATCAATAAATCTTTCCCCGATGAGAAACTTTTGGCACTATCAATGAAAGAGGTACCATGATTTGCGAACTTAGCAAATTTTTTGTGAGTGGTATAATTCCGGATGAGTTCTCTTCAAACCAAAGAAAGAAACTCAAAATATATTCTCAGGATTACTATTGGGATGAGATATACCTTTTTTCATATTTGTACGGATGGGGTGATTAGAAGGTGTGTACCGGAAGAATAGCAAGGTAACATTCTTGGCACTTGTCATTCTTCGCCATATGGTGGTCATCATGGTGGAGCAATAATGACCAAACTTCTATGTTGTGGTTTCTATTGGCTTACTCTTTACAAAGATGCAAATGACTTAGTGAAAAGATGTGATGAATGTCAACGGGCCGGTGGAATTTCAAAGCAAAATGAGATGCCACTCACAACCATCTTGGAGATTGATATTTTTTATGTTTGGGGCATTGACTTTATGGGGACTTTTGTGAGTTCTTATGGAAATACTTACATTTTGGTTGCAACGGATTATGTATCCAAATGGGTTGAGGCCGTCTCCTTACCCAACAAAGAGGCGAGAAGTGTAGTGGCTTTCCTGAAAAAGAATATTTTTACAAGATTTTGTACTCCACATGCAATCATAAGCAATGGAGGGTCACATTTTTGCAACAAGGATTTTGACACTTTACTTATCAAGTATGGTGTTACTCATAAGGTCATGACTCCCTATCATCCATAAGCTACTGGTCAAGTGGAAGTCTCCAACCGGGAGATAAAGAGTATCTTGTCTAAAACGGTGAATGCAAATTGGATAAATTGGTTCAAAAAGCTTGATGATGTGTTATAGGCTTATAAGACGGCTTCCAAAATACCTATCGGAATGTCTCTCTACCGGTTAGTGTTCGGTAAAGCTTGTCGTCTTCCGGTGGAACTAGAGCACAAGGCAATGTAAGCCTTGAAGAAATTGAATCTGGATTGGGATGTAGCCGCTAACTTGCGAGTTGCACACTTGAATGAATTGGATAGATTCCGGTACCATGTGTATGAGAGTTCATCCTTGTATAAAGAAAAGATGAAATATCTTCATGACAAGTACATTTGGAACAAAGAGTTCAAGGCCAGTGATCTTGTATTGTTGTTTAACTAAAGGTTGAGGATGTTTCCCAGAAAGCTTAAGTCCAAGTGGAGTGGTCCGTTTGAAATTGTTTGTGTGACACCCTTCGGTGCGTTGGATTTGAAGAATAAGAACAATGAAATATTCTGTGTCAATGGTCACCGAGTGAATCACTACTTGGGAAAATTTGGAGAGAGCCATGTAGTGGGGGTCATTTACTTTGCTTGAGGATGCTATGAAATTGTGTTGTGTCGTGACGTTAAATAAGGCGTTTCTTGGGAGGCAACCAAAGTTCTTTTCCTTTTTCTTTTTGTAGTTAGATGTTCTTTGTTATTTTTAACTTGATTTGAAGTGTGCTGTAGGATGAGTGTTAGGTGAAAAAATAGTGGACAAAGTTGTGTAAGTGAAGCAGAAAATTGCGGACCACACTTTTCCATTGTGCCGTCGTAGATTTTATCTGTGGACCGCACTTCCTGGAGCTAGTTTAGATGTCAAATGACAGGGTCTCTGATCTTTTGCTTGTCAGTGCGGGGTAATTTTACAACCTCTGGAAGAATTGTGCGGCTGCACTTGAAATTGTGCGGATCGCACATGAGTAGAAGACCATTGAAAGCCTGTAGAAGAGTGTGGACCGCTCTTGAAATTGTGCGACCGCACTCGACTCTTTAACCTCTCAAATGCTCTGAGTATAAATAGAACTTTAGGCCTCATTTCACACATTTCACACTTTTGAGAAACTACTGTTGCACTGAGAGTCTACCTGAGGATCTAGCATTTTCAAACACACATTTACATCATATGGTATACTTCATTTCGTGTTAATTTTGTTTCATTTTAATTTTTAAATTTAGTTTTCCTTTTTAGATTCTTTTTAGACCATCTGTTATTATATTCCATCCTTGTATCCATGTGGGGTAGTTTTGGAATGGGTAATTGTTAAAACATGCTAGAAGAGGTTGGGTTAACTGATTTCTATTTATATACCATGTTGCCAAGTAGATTTGCACAAGTTTTTGCAAAACCTAGGTAAAACTTATGACTTGTTCGATTGTTCTCGAAATGTGCGGTCGCACTTAAATTTGTGCGATCTGCAGTTTGCTAAGTAAGGTAGCTGGTAGTAGGATAGTGTTTCTGCGGCCGTAGTTTAATTTCGCAGATTGTAAATTTTTGGAGAGGTCGCATTTTGGTCCGCACTGACTATCTGAGGCTTGCCCTCTAAGTCTATTGCATCTATTGCATTTGGTATGTCTATCATATAATTAGAAAGCAGTTTGTCACGTACCACCCGTTTATCTGCTACTCTTCAATCTAATTCTAGCAAGAGATCTTCAAATAGGCCATTCACATTATAACAAAGTATGGTGGCTTCTTCAAGCCAAACAACCCACTGTTTCTATATTATGCTGGCAGGGAAACTTGCATAACTATGCTCCATAGTGTCAATCATCGCCTGGACCTTAAGAATCATTCTGTGTAGCTTCCTGGTATTAGCATCCACAACCCAAATTTTTTCTATTTCTTTTACTTCAAGTTTTGTGAAATCTGTAAGTAAATTTAAAAATGAGAAAGAAGCAAAGCCAGCACGGAAGTCTTAGGTATTATTCGCATATTCGCAAAGGGACAAAGGTATTATCAATGTTGCACGGGGTGATCCTTTAGACTAAAAAACTTAAGATTTCTATCAATTCTCATTGTGTTATATTAAAACTCTTTGACCTTTTATTCTCTTTGATCATCTTGCCTAATCATAATCCACATAGTTTTAAGTTTGGTCGGGACCCACAGTTGTGGAACTCGAAGAGTGCCTAACACCTTCTCTTTGAGGTAATTTGAGCCCTTACCCGATCTTCGGTGGCGTTGATTAGTCAAATAGAGTTATCTGCATAATAGGTGCCCTAACACACCTTAAAAATCATTAGATGGTGACTCTCCTCTTTTAATACCACCCATTTAAAAGAGTTGTCACAATGTCGATGCCCGCTTTAGCGAGAAAACAGGACGCGACAGCATGGCGACTCTGCTGGGTATACTTAGGCTCTTACCATAATGAACTTGACTTATGTGGATTACTTTCTTTATTACATGCACTTCCCTTATTCACTTTTATATGTTTAAATTTGCTATTACATAGATATCCCTTCCCCTATTCACCTTTATTTGTTTAAATTTAATATGACATGCACATCCCTTCCCCGTTCACCTTTATTTAAATCTGTTATGACATGCACATCCCTTTCCCGTTCACCTTTATTTGCTATGACCACTTTTAATTTCATCTTGCCTAAGATTGCCATATCATGCCTCCCCCATCCCTATTCCCATATCTGTTTTATTACATTCTTGCATATATTCCACGAACTAAACTGACTCTTTCTTTTTGTCTTTCCTTTCTATGTTTACCTTAGTATTGTATTTACTACTTTTACATATTTGTCATGCAAATACTTGACAGCGTCTTATTTCTGCATAAAGCATGCTCCGCATCATACTCCACCAGTGCCAATTATCAACATAATGGCGCTTGATGAGTGTCCGCGCTCTTCCAAAATTACCCTTTTTAAATCAGAAAGGCTTATTTTGCGGTAGACTAGTCGATCAGCGGTGCAATCGACGGTCACGTGCCTTTCCCTCTCAAGTTGTCCACTTGGGAGTACCGGTCTAGGCCATTATAGAAACCTTACTGTCACGACCCAAACTAACCCCTGTCATGATGGCGCCTATCGTGGAACTAGGCAAGCCGACTCATTTCCAAAACAAACCGATGTTTTCATTTCAAAGATAATTTCAATATTATTTAACACAAAAACCTTCGTAAAGGAGTTCAAATCAAAATAAAAGTGCGGAAGGAAAAGCCCGACATTCGGGGTGTCACTAGTCATGAGCATCTACTACAATCTGTTTAACAATATCAAGGCTAACTCAGCCTGGAAAATAGCTAAATACAACTAGAGGAAGATAAGAGAGAGAAGAGCAGGGGCTGCGATCTCCAACAGCTACCTTGCTATCTCCGAGAAAATCTGTAACCAGAAAAAAAAATCAACAGCCGCTACCGTGTCCTGCTACACCTGGATCTGCACACAAGGTGCGGGGAGTAACATGATTACGCCAACTCAGTAAGTAACAACAATAAATAAAGACTGAGCAGTAGTGATGAGCAATAAAGCATATAACATTCATATAATGAAAACTCAGTAAAGTACAACATGCTTTAAAAATCAGTGCTTGATTCAAATCATCTCGTTTAAACCCTGTTCCAGTAAAAATCATTTAAAGATATTTTTCCAACAGTTTTTCAAACAAAGGCTCAATGAAAAAGTGAGCAAAAACAATGATGAAATCATAAACAGCCCCTCGGGCAAAACATCACTCATATACAGACCCTGGGGCAAACCTCACAGTCACTCGTGCCACTCGGGCATACCTCAGAATCACTCTTGCCACTCGGGCATACCTCACAATCACTCTTGCCACTTGTGCATACCTCACAATCTAATTTTACCTCTTTGATGAAGATCTTGTGATTAGCTTTCTTGATTCTTGAAGATTGATGCAAGATTGGATGATTAGAATGTTAGGTTTACTCCATCTCTCTCTAAAATGCTCTTACATCTCTCTAAAATATTAGTTTTTTACCTCAAAAATGACTTAACCCCTCTCTCTACCCGGCGTTGGGGTTATTTAATGGGTTTCTAAGTGCACGGCCGCGCACCTGGGAGAGCATATGACACAGGTCCAAAAAATAGCCATAACTTTGTGTATACATATCCAAAGGACGAACGGTTTGATGTGTTGGAAACTAGATTCAAAGAGCTCTAATTTGATAGAATGTAGACCATATAACTCTTTATATCTTGAGAGTTATGCTCGTTAAAAATTAGGTCTTGTGCAAACTCACTTGAAACTTTAATCTATTATGAAATTTCCAACTTCTACATTCGATGCCGAAACCTATCGAATCAAGTCCGATTGACCTCAAATTTTGCAAACAAGTCATAAATTACATAACAGACCTATTTCAATTTTCAGAATCGGATTCCGACCTCATTATCAAAAAGTCCACTTCCTGTCTAAATCTCCAAAAATTTGACTTTTTGCCATTTCAAGCCTAAATCAACTACGGACCTCAAATTCACAGTCCGGACACATTTCTAAGTCCAAAATCACCCAACGGAGCTAACGGAACCGACAAAACTCTATTCCGGAGTCGTCTTCACACAGTTCTGACTACAGTCAAAATCCTAAGACTTAAGCTTCCGTTTTAGGGACTAAGTGTCCCAAATCACTCCGAATCATCCGTAAATCAAACTCGACCACACCACACCAGAACAGTAGCACCAGCTGCATTTTTCTAACTTCAAAATTCCCGTTAACCTTCCGAAATCATCCCGAGGCCCTCAACCAAAAATACCAACAAGTCCTATATCAACATACAAACTTAGTCGAATCTTCGAATCACTCAAAACAATTTCCAAACACCAAATTATCCTCAGATTCAAGCCTAAGAACTTCTAAATTTCCAAATTCGGCAATCGATGCCGAAACCAACCAAACCACGTCCGAATGACCTCAAATTTTACACACACGTCACAAATGACACCTCAAACCTTCTCCAACTTCTAGAATTCCATTCCGACCCCGATATCAAGCCTAATTCTACCACGGACCTCCAAATCACATTCCAGACACACTCCTAAGTCCAAAATCACCTAACGGAGCTAATGGAACCATCAAAATTCCAATCCTAGGTCAAATTCTAAAGAGTCAAATTTTTGTCAACTCTCCCAATTTAAAGCTTCAACAATGAAATTCCTTCTTCCAATTCGATTCTGAAATACCTGCGACCCAAAACCAACGATTCACACAAGTCAAAGTACATCATACGGAGCTACTCATGCCCACAAACAATCGAGCGAAGTGCAAATGTTCAAAACGACCGGTCGGGTCGTTACATCCTCCCCCACTTAAACATGCGTTCGTCCTCGAACGTGCCCAGAGTTGTTCCAAAAGCCATCAAATCGCTGTGTAGGTTTCACATGCACATACCCGAGGGTGATCCCACGTCATCCTATCCCATACAGGTCCGATTGCACAGCATAACTGAAATTTCTCAATTCAACCTAGCCCACAAGCCTTCGAATCAAATTTCCAACATCCTAAATTTCCTATAAGATGAAAAGTTTGCATCTACATACCGTATAAGTCTGAACAATCTGTACCAAAAGCCGTAACCATAACTCAAATACTCAAATTCAAATACCGCATAGCTCGAATGCTCGAAGCAATGATTTCAAATCACAATATCGACTCAAATCAATCCAGTGCCAGTAATAAACCTCATATCAGATAAACCCTCATTCTAAAACCTTCGTACAATGCCGATGATGAAAGAAGCATACCAAATTCATAACCATTCATTATACCATCAGGTCATGGAGCTCTCGTCCCTTCTACAAGAACTATAGCCAATTTCAAAGCCGACTTCCGATATTATCCTCCTAATTATACCACAATCAAATCTGATAGCATCCATTCTAGGCCCAATGACCTCGTCTCCTCCAACACGACCACTCTAGTGACATGACACATCAATACAATCTAAAGCCACAACCCGTGCAATCCGTGCACCAGATAGCAACATTCCAAATGTACCCAATCGTAACAATGACCCAAACAGGAGAACCGTTCCGCAAGCTCGACGAGTACCACCCCGACGCAATGCTAAGAACCCATCACACACCGCAGAACCATAACACACGAATCTTACACGAGGGATCATATTTCCACATAACTCTGCTGCAATACGCGACCCTATCCAAATACTGGTCCATATGAAACACCTCAAGCCACCCTGCTAAAATCAATAACCATGCGCAATTCGACATTAAGTACCCAAAGTGCATTACCATAACCACAGAGAAGCAAACGATACCATGTCACATAAAACCCGAAAGAACATGACCAATACGTCATCAACCAAGCAATATCCAATACTATTCTCGCTCAAATTCCGTTATAAGGCCACAATAGAACCTCACCATATGTGCATATAACCACGAATCACAACTCCTCGTAGCATAGAAGAGTAACTCACCGATCATTTCAGAGCACGAATAGGCTTCACATCAACCGAATGGCACATCCTTCAATAATAGCAGTATGAAGCCAATCAATCTGGCTTGGTGTAGAATACACATCCGAATTGGGCCTACCAATGGGACCCGAATCAACGATGGTTAGCCACCAATAGATAAACAACCTCCGAAAGTCCACAATAACGGAATCATAACACCTTCTATCATCTGGCTAGCTCCGGCCACAACTTCACAGTGCACCATCATGAAACAATCTACTCATGAGAACTCCCAATCTTCAATTCCATAGAACACATGAATCACCCTATTTGATTCCACCTCCACCACCCGAATGCCTAACACCTCTCTCATACACAATCATCCCACGAGAAATACTTTGAAACTTCTTCCGTGCCACTTGGCAAAAATTTGAATATCAACAGTCGATCAACCTGGAGAGTGCCGCAATACCAGCGAAGTACCCATAAATCAAAACACACTCTCATCAGGCTATACCAGATAGTAATATCATTTACCTAGTCATCAGAAACCATTCATGTTGCCCAAGAATTTATGTCCTTCCCTTCAAAACTGAACTGTGACCTGGTACATGTAAATCCTATTCCCGCACAACACACTACATCTATTATGCCATCATGTGACAAGCATAAGAATTCCATTATCAACTCTGAGTCACTAGCAAATTACATACCTTATTAGTCAAAAACCGCTTTCTTGCTTCTTTCTAGGAGGAAATCATAACACACAACACGCTCCGTGCATCGGTAGAAATTATCCGATTCAAACCATGGTAGAACCCATCATGAACACTTTGAAATCCATTTGCACATAACCAAGCTATCTGAACCGAATTCCTCTAACTTCACCAAGCCATACAGGTTTCCAAATCCAGGAGCATTGCCACAAAACACCTATAGATACTAGCCACATCATAAGTACACAAATAACCGATCATACCCATTACTGTGCTACCCCAACCAACTTCCAAACTGTCCTATTTCCCCAAGTCCTTTCCAAATTACCTTCAAATTGCTATTTTATTTCCTTGTTAGAACACTACTATCCTTAACTAAAACTTGTCCCACGAACTCTAGCATAGAATCACACCGCCCTAAGGCTTATAAGCCGTCGAATTCCCTTTTTATGTATTTCAAAGGTTCCACAACCAAAATTTCTTACTCCGAAGAGACTTTATGTGAACCTAAAATTGTTTCCTTCACCTTCTTGATACTAAACTGCATAATTCACAATGATATAAGATGCAACGAGTCTCAACACCGTTCAATGCAACTCCCAGTTTTCTAGCCATATTTATAAAACTTGAATCCATTATCGAATTAACCGACCAAACGGACCGAAACAACATGTGCCCCATTAAGCACACCAACACCCAAGGTAATAAAGAGTAACCCTCACTCCTACACAACCGAGCAAATTCCCGCTCCATGTACACTAAATTCTCTGTGAATAACCACTCAATTATTTTTATGGTCCTCCTATAACCATAGAGTGCAATACAACTTGTGTCCAGAATTCCTTTACCCGAGTTATCCTCGATCTCGACCTCTGCAACTCATAACTGATTCATCGGTATACCCCGAACCAAAACTAATACGACCCATAACCGTGCAATCAACTCGTTGATAGCAGACTCCCCTACTTAGCCTTAAGCTGCAATTATATAAAATTAGAACCCGTAAGGATTTCTCCTTCTCAATTAGTAAGGTCTCGCACCGTTAACCTGCCAGACTTCTCGAAGTCTTTTATTAAGCTTTTCATGAACATTGTGAATCTCCAGCCAAAATTACTCACGCAACCTCCTATCGGGTAACAGTAATATTCTTCGCAAAAGCTTCATCAACATCACACCACTGCTAGCTGCACACAGGAGATAACCCACATGTGGAATTCCTTACCGACATCTCCCAATGACACTGCAGTGAGTGCAACGACCATGAAATTTGTAAATTCTCCTGAGTTCATGCTCGTCCACCATTTATATAAGTCTGCACTTTCCTTATTGACATCAATTGTACGTTAACAATACCTTCCGAACTCAAGTCATATTGCACCTGATACGATAATCAGATCTTCACGCCTCTATTCATTTCAAACACACTCCTTTCTGCCATATTTAATTTTTCCTTTGTACACTAACCATCACTCCAAATAGAGTTTGCAGGACGATTCACATATTAACACGATTCCAAACCATTCTACACTTTCTCAAGGCGCACGACTACCCTACTAGTGAATTCATATGCTAACCTGCCACTCTTACTTCGGTTAAATCGTCTCCTTTAAGAAACTTCTCAACCTCTTCTTCTCCTACTTGACCTGCTAGTACTTCAACCACCGCGAAACACTTCCCGCCATGTCTTCCCTTATACTTTGCTACCCATCTACTGCATCAAATCGAAATGTATTTCTGTCGCACCTGAACCAATAAAATGTTACCGACTCTAAGTCTCTTCAAAGATTAACTTTCCCGGGCCATCAACATCAAAATACCCATTCGCAACCACCATTAATACACAACCACTTACTCTTCTTGAGTTCAAACTCATTGACAGACATGAGAATTTAATTTGCCCCAAAATGTAACAACGTGAAAGATCCTTCAAAACATTCACACCCGAGATGGTATGTCGCATCAAAATGAAAATCAAGCACCTAATGGCCTTCCTTTACATTTCAAGAAAACACTTCTCGTCACATTCACATAGTCTTAACACTTCCCGCAGTTACATCATACTCATCACAAATCCATTCCACTGCTCATTGAGCCAGAATTCCACTCGAAGGGACATTATCGGATATATGAGTCCAAATGTATAGGTTACAACTAAAGCTACCGAGCCAAAACTATGGTTTAAACCTGGCCTCAAGTCCTCCAGACTAGCCCATCGCCAAAAAACATAATACACCTCTCAAACCTCGTTCATAGAATCACAAAACCGGCGATGCACAACTGATACCGAGTGCTCATGTGCGCATACGAGATGCGTGGAAGGAATTCAAAGAGTTATGTCTCAAGCTGAATCAATTTCGCACGATAGAATACAAGAAAGTGAAATTTTTCTAAGGGTTCTGCAGCCTCTCGAAGATACGTACAGACGTCTCCGTACCGATCCGCAAGACTCTACTAAACTCGCTCATGACTCGTGAGACCTATGTAACCTAGGCTCTGATACCAATCTGTCACGACCCAAACTAACCCCTGTCGTGATGGCGCCTATCGTGGAACTAGGCAAGAATGACTCATTTCCAACACAAACCGTTATTTTCATTTCAAAGATAATTTCAATGTTATTTAACATAAAAACCTTTGTAAAGGAGTTCAAATCAAAATAAAAGTGCGGAAGGAAAAGCCCAACATCGGGGTGTCACTAGTCATGAGCATCTACTACAATCTGTCTAACAATATCAAGGCTAACTCAGCCTGTAAAAATAGCTAAATAAAACTAGAGGAAGATAAGAGCGAGAAGAGCAGGGGCTGCAATCGCCAACAACTACATTGCTATCTCCGAGAAAATTTGTAACCTGAAAAAAAAAATCAACAACTGCTACCATGTCAAGCTACACCTGGATCTGCACACAAGGTGCAGGGAGTAACGTGAGTATGCCAACTCAGTAAGTAACAACAATAAATATATACTGAGCAGTAGTGACGAGCAATAAAGCATATAACATTCATATCATGAAAACTCAGTAAAGTACAACATGCTTTAAAAATCAGTGTTTGATTCAAATCATCTAGTTTAAACCCGGTTCCAGTAAAAATCATTTTAAAATATTTTTCCAACAGTTTTTCAAACAAAGGCTCAATGCAAAGGTGAGCAAAAAAATGATGAAATCATAAACAGCCCCTCGGGCAAAACATCACTCATATAGAGCCCCTCGGGCAAACCTCACAGTCACTCGTGTCACTCGGGCATACCTCACAATCACTCTTGCCAATCGGGCATACCTCACAATCACTCTTTTCACTTGGGCATACCTTACAATCACTCATGTCTCCCAGTTATTCAGCACTCGGCACTCACACTCAGTAGGTACCTGTGCTCACTAGGGTGTGCACAAACTCCGGAGGGGCTCCTTCAGCCCAAGCTCTATAATCTGCACGGACAACTCACGTACTGCATGGACAACTCACGCGCTATAATAATAAAGTATGCTGCAGGCGGGCAGCCTCGATCTAAACTCATCCTCAAAAATCAGGCCCTCGGCCTCACTCAGTCATAAACCTCTCAAGGCACTCAGGCATTTCAGTAAAACATGGCATTCGGCCAAAAATATTTATATGCATCAAAATAGAGTCATAAAACTGAGTTATGCGGTAAACAAGTATTACATGACTGAGTATAGATTTTCAATCGAAAACAATGAGAGGATGGTAAGAAACAACCCCTAAGGTTCCAAACAGCATTGGTGCAAGGCCCAAACGTGGCATTCAGCCCAATTTATAGAAATTCTTTCCAAAATATATAAGTATCATATGGTTTCAATAAAATATGCAACTTTACAGTTGCTACGGGATGGACCAAGTCACAAATCCCCAACGGTGCACGCCCACACTCCCGTCACCTAGCATGTGCGTCACCTCAAAATAGTAGAATGATATAAAATCCGGGGTTTCGTACCCTCAGGACTAGATTTACAATCGTTACTTACCTCAAACCGATCAAATCTCGACCCTGCAATGCTCTTGCCTCTGGACTCGGCCTCCAAATGCTCCAAATCTATTCAAAATCAGTACAATACCATCAATATATGCTAATGGAATGAATTCCTCAAGAAAAGCTTCAAAATTAGACCAAAACCTGAAATTTGCTCAAACCCGGCCCCCGGGCCCACGTCTTAAAATCCGACAAAATTCACAAAACTAGAAAGCTCATTCACTCACGAGTCTAACCATATGAAATACATCAAAATCCGACATCGTTTGGTCCTTCAAATCCTTAAATTACTCTCCAACAATTCCAAGCCCTAACCCCTCATTTTCACTAATTACAATGATTAAACAATGGGAAAATCACTATATATCCGAGTATTAGGCTCAAGTAACTTACCTCAATGAAATACCCTTGATTCCCTCTTCAAAACCCTCCAAAAGCTCCAAAAACCGAGTTGAAATTGTGAAGAATGACCAAAAATTCGCGAAGGGTTTAATTTATGCCTTTCTGCCCAGCAAAACCGTATCTGCGGTCCAGATAGCGCACCTGCGGCCTCCGCTTCTGCGCCCAAAAGCCTGCATCTGCGGAAGTCACTTAAGGTCCTAAAACCTGCACCTGCGATCACCTCTTCGCACCTGCGGTCTCACAGGTGCGACCCCTCATCCGCTTCTACGATATAACCCCAGGCTTCCAAACCCCGCACCTGCGACTAAATTTCGTACCTGCAAAACTTGCACCTGCGGTTCCCAACCCGCAGGTGTGGCCACACCAGAACAGTAGCACCAGCTGCATTTTACCAATTTCAAACTTCCCGATAACCTTCCGAAATCATCCCAAGGCCCTCGGGACCTAAAAAAAAATACCAACAAATCCTATATCAACATACAAACTTAGTGGAACCTTCGAATCACTCAAAACAATATCCAAACACCAAATTACCCTCGGATTCAAGCCTAAGAAGTTCTAAATTTCTAAATTCGGCAACCGATGCGGAAACCAACCAAACCACATCCGAATGACCTCAAATTGTACACACACGTCACAAATAACACTAAGAACCTACTAAAACTTCCAGAATTCCATTCCGACCCCGATATCAAATTTTTCACTGCCGACCGAAATTGCCAAATTTTCAATTTCACCAATTCAAGCCTAATTCTACCACGGACCTCCAAATCATATTCCGGACGTACTCCTAAGTCCAAAATCACCTAACGAAGCTAACGGAACCATCAAAATTTCAATCCGAGGTCAAATGCTAAAGAGTCAAATTTTGGTTAACTCTCTCAATTTAAAGCTTCAACAATGAAATTCCTTCTTCCAATTCCAATCCGAAATACCTGCAACCCAAAACCGATGATTCACACAAGTCAAAGTACATCATGCAGAGCTACTCATGCCCCCAAACAATCGAGCGAAGTGCAAATGTTCAAAACGACCGGTCGGGTCGTTACACTTACTCTAATATCAAATGTACATGCATCATGTTAAACCTAGTACGGGTTAGAACGTTGTTAACATAATAGCCCGCTAAGATAAGCCTTTTCCAAAGTCCGACGGGATTTCTATAGTCCCAATGGAAACTACCATGTTATGTCCATTACTTGGAGAAAATGTGCCAATATGTTGATCATTATTATGTAAGTGGTCGAATTTGGAGGGGGAAAGGACTAACTTTATTTGTTTGCAGAAAATGAAGCACGAAGTCCACAGGTTCATGATGGTCCAAAATATTCCACCTCTGCTACTTGACTAGTGGAAAGACCTTGTGCCTTGCGACAAGAATTATGTGAGAAGAGTACTCAGTGACTTGCTGTCTTTGCTTAATATCCAACCAATTAGAGCTTTGATTGAAGCTGCTATCATGTTCTGGGATGAGAAAAGAGCGGTCTTCCGATTTGGTGACATAGAAATGACTCCCGAAGTTTTTACTAAGCTGCCATGGGATAGTCTGGGGTTACTAGTACAATAGAATCGCACCCCTCGCGATTTTCTAAAGATGATGGGCTTTAAGAAAAATGAAGAATTGCTTTGATTAAAGAAATCCTACATCCTTTTTGGGTTTCTTTATGAGCGTTATGGGCATATTAAGTCATACCGTCTTCATCATGAGAAACTTGCCATTACCTCCTTAGGTTGGACGCACCGCCGAGTTTATGTATTCATTATTTGCTTCTTGGGTTTGTTGATATTTCCAATGAAAGGGTGAAGGATTCACATTCGTTTAGCTATGGTTGCAAGAACTTTAATGGAAGGCATCGAGGGGCAAACCTACACCATCATACCTATGATCCTAGCTGAACTATACCGCTCTCTAGATCGATGCAAGCAGGGGTTCGAACATTTTGAAGGTTATAATCTATTATTGCAAGTCTGGTTATTGGAACACTTTCATCGAGGAGAATATCGTCATGAGCTTTTGCGATGGCCATTGAATGACTACATAGTTTACCACCATCCAAAGAAAACGACATGCATCCTAGATAGGTTTGCATAGCCCGAAAGTGCTGTAAGTTGGGTACGTTTCTTCAGCAATCTAACATACGAGAAGTTACATTGGATATTTTACTAGTTTCCTAGCAGTGAGTTCATCATCAGGTCAAGGGATACTACTCATTTAGTATTGATCAGGTTGCGAGGCATTTATCCTTATGCTCCTATAAGGGTAATGAGACAAGCAGGAAGAAAACAGGTCATACCTCGGGTTTCCAACATGGTCCAGTACAAGGCAGATTTCAAAAGGGGACATCATTCCTTTTAAGTTCGAGCCACAACATATATGGAACTAGAAGGTCATTATGGAAAAAGAGACTATCTGTTACACCCTATATTTTCGTACGTAAAAATGCGTCGTAAGCAAACTAATGTAGGACCAAAAATGAGATAATATTTAAAAGTATATAAAGTAAGTTAATCATGTTACCTCTGAGGTTACAAATATTGAAGATCATGAACAACAAGTACAAAGAGGGTTGGACAGTTCAGAAGCTAAAGCAATTAAATAAAACAATGTTTCGTCGAAAGTCGACAAGTTGAGAATGTTATAACATGTACCTTTGGGGTGAGACTAGGGTGATTAACATGATAAGGAGATTATGTTATGATTTATATTAGTCGTATGACATCCGTGTGCTATGTTTTAATGTCAAGCGAGTTGTGGAACAAAAGTCGATGAAAGTCATCACAAGTTACACTCATAAGTTTTACTGAAATTTTGGGTCAAATGTAACTGCGATTTTATCCCAATATACTTAGAGTTATGGGGTGTTCCACCCATCAAATTAAAGATCTATGAGTCTATTTTCCAACGCATTAAACCATTTGTCAATACGACATTGGAGTAGAAAGATATGGGCATTTGTGCAATACTGCGCAAGCTGCTAGGTGACAAGTAGGTGTGTCACCTACTTGCTTAAATGAAAGCCCAAAAATGGGCCATTTCGGGTCGTCCAAAGAGGCCTTTTAAGGGCCTATTTTCTTCATATATTAGACTTAAAATAGAGCATAATAACCAGACATAATCTCTGCAAAGAATCCTCCCAAAAATTTCCCACAAACCCTAATTGATTTTCTCTCCCTTTCAAGTTCTAATTGGAGGTAAAACCTAGAGTTTGAAGAACCAAGATAGGAGCTGAGTTATCCAACAAATAAGGTGAGTTTACTGCTCTCTTTCATCCAGTTTTTCTTCTGAAAATTCATGGTAAGTCGTTCTATACTTGTAAGAACTCACGGGACGGTGATAGGAAGCCGTGAGTTCGAGTTATTCAATTATAGCGGACTATTTTGTGGACTGTTTTGTGTTGCTGTTGGGCTGCGTGTTTTACTACTATTTTGTGGAGTTTTGGAGGAGGAAGGGGGTTTATAAACACCATATAAATGTAGGGTGATTGGCTGGTCATTCATCATAACATTTCCGGGTCGTTTGACACTACTATGGTGGTCGTTTTGTGTATGAAGAGATTGGGGTGTGTTGGGCTGTTTTGTAGTATTTGATGGTGTATATAGGGCTGGAAAATGATGTATATATGTTGTTATTGTTCTGTTCTTGTATTGTTGGTGTTATCTTGAATTTGGAGGAAGTAAGGATTATAGGGGAGATGCTGCCCGTTTTAATACAAAATAAGTTTGTCGTTCGTTGTGCGATAGTTGTACCTTTCGTAACTTAACGATAGTATTATTATCATTCTTGTAGATTAAGGTGCGAAGAGGTGAGTTCAACATGGTTATTACAAAGATTGTGATAAGGTATGTTAAGGCTAAGCCTTCCTTCATTTTGGCATGATCTCGTAGCTACATGTGTTAGTAATGAGACAAAAAGAGAAGTTCATATTCATGAATTTATTCACACTATTCTAGTCTCATAAGTTACAATATTATTCCTTATCGAGATTCTATATTCAATATAGTATTGTCTTCTTCCAGTCAAGAGAGCAGCAAGCCTATATATACAGTATTACAGTATTTTCATTACCATCGAGCTATAATCGATGGACAGGCCCCTATTGGGCAACCTCTGATCAGATGGAAAGTTATATACCGAGCCTACTATGGCCGAGCGCCTATGAGCGAGCCCAGCATGGTCGAGATACATAGCCTAGTATGGCCGAGCGCCTATGAGCGAGCCTACTACGGCAGAGAAGTTATATATACCGAGCCTTATAAGGCCGGATAATTATTTTGCTTACTATATTGAAGGAGTTGAGTCAGTATTAACAGGTAAGTATATCTCCAGATCATCTTTGACTCCCAATTACTTTCAGTTATTATATTATCTGTTCAGTTTCAACTTTCAGTTATGTTATCGCCTTATATACTCGGTACATTATTTTGTACTGACGTCCCTTTTCTGGGGACGCTGCATTTCATGCATGCAGGTTCAGATAGACAGACGGGTATACCTCCTCAGTAGGTGTTTCCAGAGTTCAGCCTGATCGGTAAGCTCCACGTCTTTCGGAGTTGCCAGGTCTAGAGTTTTTGTGTACATCTTATGTATATCTGTATATATGTTATGGGTAGGTCGGGGTCCTGTTCCGATCATAGTACATCTATCAGTAGAGGCTTGTAGACATATCCTGTTGGTTAGTACAGTATGTTGGGTTTGTAGGCCTGGTATGTATAATTTGGTGGTTTGTCAGCTGTAGTAGCTATGACGGCCTTTTCAGCCTAGCTTTATATTGATGTTTAGTTAGCGCTAGTTTCCATTCAATTTTATATTTTGCTTCACAAATTGTCTTGCAAGGTGGCCCCAGGGCCAAAGTATGACATTATGTGTTCAGAGTCCCTTAGTCTCAATTTGGTACACTAGGTTAGTTGAGGCACCGGGTGCCAGTCTCGCTTCCAGGTCGGGGCGTGACAAACTTGGTATCAGAGCAGTTCTATCCTAGGGAGTCTACAAGCCGTGTCTAGTAGAGTCTTGTTTATAGATGTGTTGTGCACCACATTATATAAGCAGGGCACTACAGGGCATTTAGGAGTTGGTTACCCTTCTTTGAAATCTAAATCGTGCTACAGAACTGAGTTATAGGAAATTTGAATTGAACTTATGTGTTGGTGTTTGCATGCACAGATGACGGTGACTAGGAAGACTATGGCTAGCCAGAGGAGAGATACAACAGTAGGTGAGGGGACCAGCAGGGTACCCCCTGTAGATGGGGCCCAGTATGAGGCTCAAGGTGAGACCCCTACTCAGCCATTACCGGCTCCTCCACCAACTACGGAGATTCCCAGGGAAACCGCACATCCAGTTCCCCCTCCACTTCCATCAGATCAGGACTTAAGGAGTGCAGTGCATTTGTTGACACAGTTGGTAGCTACCCAGCAACAGGCTAGGGCATCAGCTAGTGCAGGAACTTCTGAGGGGTCTGGGAGTTCAAGTGTCCGAGAGTTTATTGCTTTGAGTCCCAGGAGTTCACGGGGACAGATCAGAGGGAGGACCCGCAGGATTTCATAGATCAGCTTCACAGGATCTTTTATGTTATGCATGCCACGGAGAAAGAGGCAGTTGAGCTGGCAGCTTTTTGACTCCGAGATATAGCCATCCTTTGGTATGAGGGATGGGAGAGGTCCATGGGACGTGATGCACCTCCAGCTATTTGGGAGAATTTTTCAGATGCCTTCCTTGACCAGTACTTACCACGGGAGATCCGACAGGCTCGAGTCAATCAGTTTCTAGCCCTTAAGCAGGGTAATATGAGTGTTCGAGAGTATAGTCTCCGTTTTGACTCATTGGCCAGATATGCACCATCCATAGTTGCTACTATGCGGGACAGGATTCACAGGTTTATAGCAGGGTTAGCCCCAGAGTTAACCGAGGCATGTGCCACCGCTGCATTGCAGGATAGTATGGATATCTCTCGGATTCAGGCATTCGCCCAGAATATAGAAAGGGGTAGGCGTCGGCAGCAGGGTACAGAGAGGGCTGAGCAAGGGCAACGTAAGAGGATGAGATTTCCCAGGTCTCAGGAGCAATCTCAGGGTAGTTATAGGACCCAGTACTTCGGACGGCCACCTAGGCCTCCGCCACCTCAGTTACAGGGTTACAGGTATGACCGCTATACTCAGTCAGGATCAGGTGAGAGCTCATGGGCGTCGGGTTTGCAGCGACAGCGAGGATCTGCGCAGACATGGTCATTTCCTCCATGGTGTGACATCTGAGGTGAGGTAGAGGACACTTGGGCCAATACCGAGCAGGTTCTGATGCTTGTTATACATGTGGGCGTCCAGGGCATATGATGCGGGATTGCCCAAATAGAGATTCGGGGGGAATGGCACAACTAACGAGTTCAGCAACAGGATCATCTATGTCCGTGCATCCTTCAGGGCGCGAGTCTCAGTCTTCGGCTGGTAGAGGTCGGGGCAGAGGTAGAGGTTCCAGTTCAAGTGGTAATCAGAACCGTATCTATGCTTTAGCGGGTCGACAGGACTAGGAGTCTTCACCAGACGTTGTGACAGGTATATTAACCATTTGCTCTCACGATGCTTATGCTTTGATAGACCCAGGATCTACTTTATCGTATATTACCCCATTTGTCACGAGGAAGTTTGGTATAGTGCCTGAAATACTAACTGATCCTTTTGCGGTATCTACACCGGTCGGAGAATCGATTATTGCTAGACGGGTTTACCGAGGTTGTACGGTGACAATTTGTAGTCGCCAGACCTCAGCTGACCTAGTTGAGCTAGAGATGATGGATTTTGATGCTATCATGGGCATGGACTGGTTGGCAGCTTGCTATGCCACAGTTGATTGTCGAGCAAAGGCAGCCAGATTTCATTTTCTGGGTGAGCCAGTCCTTGAATGGGTAGGTAATACACCAACACCCAGAGGTAGGTTTATTTCCTATCTGAAGGCGAGGAAAATGATCGCAAAAGGGTGCATTTATCATATTGTGCGAGTTAGAGATGCAGATGCTGAGATACCTATACTTCAGTCTATTCCCGTAGTCAAAGAGTATGCAGATGTGTTTCCAGATGAGCTTCCAGGTATTCCTCCAGAGCGAGAGATTGATTTTAGCATCGATTTGCTTCCAGGAACTCAACCAATATCCGTCCCTCCGTATAGAATGGCACCTTGCGAATTGAAGGAGTTGAAGGAGCAGTTAAAAGATTTGTTGGAGAAAGGTTACATCAAGCCCAGTACCTCACCTTGGGGTGCACCAGTATTATTTGTGCGGAAGAAAGACGGCTCGCTGTGGATGTGTATCGATTATAGGCAGCTGAACAAGGTAACTATTAAGAATAAGTATCCACTTCCAAGGATCGATGACTTGTTTGATCAGTTGCAGGGGGCTAGATGCTTTTCAAAGATAGATTTGAGGTCGGGGTACCACCAAGTCAGAGTTCGGGGAAAAGATATTCTGAAGACAGCCTTCAGGACCCGATATGGCCACTTCGAGTTCCTTGTCATGTCCTTCGGGTTGACTAATGCACCCGCTGTATTTATGGACTTGATGAATAGCCTATTCTGACCATTTTTAGATCTGTTCGTGATAGTATTTTTTGATGATATTTTGGTTTATTCCCGTTCAGAGGATGAGCATGCGGACCACTTGCGAGCGGTACTCCAAACCCTCCGTGATCGTAAGTTGTATGCTAAGATTTCTAAATGTGAGTTCTGGTTGAAGTCTGTAGCATTCTTGGGGCATATTGTATCAGATGAAGGGATAAAGGTGGACACTCAGAAGATTGAGGCCGTGAAATATTGGCCTAGACCTACCACTCCGACAGAGGTTCGTAGCTTTCTAGGCTTAGTAGGATACTATCGGAGGTTCGTAGAGGGTTTTTCTTCCCTTTCGGCACCATTGACGAAGTTGACACAGAAAGAAACTAAGTTTCAATGGACAGAGGCTTGCGAGCGGAGTTTCCAAGAGCTTAAGAACAAGTTGACCTCAGCTCCAGTTCTAACACTTCCAGAGGGTCTAGAGGGTTATGCCGTGTATTGTGATGCATCAGGTGTCGGGTTAGGATGTGTCCTGATGCAACATGGGAAGGTAATTGTGTATGCTTCAAGGCAGTTGAGGAAGCACGAGAGGAATTATCCGACCCACGACCTCGAGTTAGCTGCGGTTGTCCATGCACTTAAGATATGGCGGCATTATTTATATGGTGTTCATGTTGATGTATTTACTGATCATAAAAGCCTACAATATATCTTCAAGCAGAAAGAGTTGAATTTGCGACAGAGGCGATGGCTTGAGTTATTGAAAGATTATGATGTTAACATTCTCTACCATCCAGGGAAAGCTAATATTGTAGCGGATGCCTTAAGTCGCCGATCTATGGGTAGCTTAGCACATGTAGAGCCCGAGAAAAGACAATTAGCTAGAGAGATTCATCAATTGGCTTCGTTGGGGGTTCGGTTAGTAGATTCTAAGGATGGTGGAGTTGTACTCCAAAACACTGCAAAATCATCCCTCATAGCTGAAGTCAAGGAAAGGCAGTACGAGGACCCAGAGTTGGTCGAGTTGAGAGAGCGAGTTCCGCAGCAGAAGAAGCCATTGTTAGAGCTCAAGGGAGATGGGGTTCTCAGATACAGGGGTCGTTTGTGTGTTCCAGATGTAGCAGGGCTACGAGACAGGATTATGTCAGAGGCACATTATTCATGGTATTCCATCCATCCTGGATCGACGAAGATGTATCATGACATTAAGGATGTGTACTGGTGGAACGATATGAAGAAGAACATTACTGAGTTTGTCGCCCAATGTACTAGTTGCCAGCAAGTGAAGATAGAGCACCAGAAGCCTGGAGGGCTAATGCAGACTATAGAGATCCCGACATGGAAATGGGAGGCGATAAACATGGACTTTATCACGGGTTTTCCTCGTTCTAATCGTAAGTTCAATTCCATATGGGTGATAGTCGATAGGCTCACGAAATCAGCTCATTTCCTACCGGTCAGATCTACATATACAGCAGAAGATTATGCAATGTTATATATTAAGGAGATAGTGCGGCTACACGGAGTACCAATTTCTATTATATCTGACCGTGGGGCTCAGTTTACAGCACATTTTTGGAGGTCATTTCAGAGAGGTCTAGGGACTCAGGTGAATCTCAGCACAACTTTTTATCCACAGACTGATGGACAAGCCGAGCGCACAATTCAGACGCTCGAGGATATGTTACGAGTATGTGTGTTAGATTTTAAAAGAAGTTGGGATGAACATCTACCTCTTGTCGAGTTTGCATATAATAACAGTTACCACTCCAGTATTCAGATGGCTCCGTATGAGGCTTTGTATGGGCGTAAGTGCAGATCTCCTATAGGGTGGTTTGATGTTGGGGAATCTGGGTTATATGGGCCAGACCTGGTTCAACAGGCCATAGAGAAAGTAAAGCTTATCCGGGAGTGACTGTTGACAGCTCAGAGTCGTCAGAAGTCATATTCTGACGTGCGGCGACGAGACTTAGAGTTCAGGATTAATGACTGGTTATTCGTAAAGGTATCACCTATGAAAGGCGTGATGAGGTTTGGCAAGAAAGGCAAGCTTAGCCCACGGTTTATTGGGCCTTATAGGATCATTCGGAGAGTGGGCCAAGTAGTTTATGAGTTAGAGTTGCCCTCAGAATTGGAGTCCGTCCATCCGGTTTTTCACGTATCTATGCTATGGAAGTGCATTGGCGATCCTACCCGAGTGGTGCCCACGGATGATGTACAGATTACAGAGGACTTGTCATACGAGGAAATTCCAGTTGCTATCCTAGACCGACAAATCCGCAATCTACGAAATAAGGAGGTAGCTTCCGTAAAGGTTTTATGGAGGAGCAAGAATGTAGAAGAGATGACGTGGGAATCAGAGGAAGAAATGAAGTCTAAATACCCCCACCTATTTCAAACTGAAGATATGGTTCGAGATGGGACGCTACAACATAGCTCTATGTAGGCTAGCAGGTCATCAGGTAAGCTTTTATTTTTCACTTTCAATATTTATGATTTACGGTCGGTGATGCAAATTGCTGCTATTTATAAAGATTGGCCAGATGTGGCATGCATAGTATGTTTCTGGCTACGTGCAGGTTGGTTTTAACCTAGTGTACGAAGGATACTTTGGCAAAATTTTCCAAAGTCTCTAAGAGTAAACATTTGAGGACGAATGTTCCCAAGGGGGGAGTGATGTTACACCCTATATTTTCGTACGTAAAAATGCGTCGTAAGCAAACTAATGTAGGACCAAAAATGAGATAATATTTAAAAGTATATAAAGTAAGTTAATCATGTTACCTCTGAGGTTACAAATATTGAAGATCATGAACAACAAGTACAAAGAGGGTTGGACAGTTCAGAAGCTAAAGCAATTAAATAAAACAATGTTTCGTCGAAAGTCGACAAGTTGGGAATGTTATAACATGTACCTTTGGGGTGAGACTAGGGTGATTAACATGATAAGGAGATTATGTTATGATTTATATTAGTCGTATGACATCCGTGTGTTATGTTTTAATGTCAAGCGAGTTGTGGAACAAAAGTCGATGAAAGTCATCACAAGTTGCACTCATAAGTTTTACTGAAATTTTGGGTAAATGTAACTGCGATTTTCTCCCAATATACTTAGAGTTATGGGGTGTTCCACCCATCAAATTAAAGATCTACGAGTCTATTTTCCAACTCATTAAACCGTTTGTCAATACAACATTGGAGTAGAAAGATATGGGCATTTGTGCGATACTGCGCAAGCTGCTAGGTGACAAGTAGGTGTGTCACCTACTTGCTTAAATGAAAGCCCCAAAATGGGCCATTTCGGGTCGTCCAAAGAGGCCTTTTAAGGGCCTATTTTCTTCATATATTAGACTTAAAATAGAGCATAATAACCAGACATAAGCTCTGCAAAGAATCCTCCCAAAAATTTCCCACAAACCCTAATTGATTTTCTCTCCCTTTCAAGTTCTAATTGGAGGTAAAACCTAGAGTTTGAAGAACCAAGATAGGAGCTGAGTTATCCAACAAATAAGGTGAGTTTACTGCTCTCTTTCATCCAGTTTTTCTTCTGAAAATTCATGGTAAGTCGTTCTATACTTGTAAGAACTCACGGGACGGTGATCGGAAGCCGTGAGTTCGAGTTATTCACTTGTAGCGGACTATTTTGTGGACTGTTTTGTGTTGCTGTTGGGCTGCGTGTTTTACTACTGTTTTGTGGAGTTTTGGAGGAGGAAGGGGGTTTATAAACATCATATAAATGTAGGGTGATTGGCTGGTCATTCGTCATAACATTTCCGGGTCGTTTGACACTACTACGGTGGTCGTTTTGTGTATGAAGAGATTGGGGTGTGTTGGGCTGTTTTGTAGTATTTGATGGTGTATATAGGGCTGGAAAATGATGTATATATGTTGTTATTATTCTGTTCTTGTATTGTTGGTGTTATCTTGAATTTGGAGGAAGTAAGGATTATAGGGGAGATGCTGCCCGTTTTAATACAAAATAAGTTTGTCGTTCGTTGTGCGATAGTTGTACCTTTCGTAACTTAATGATAGTATTATTATCATTCTTGTAGATTAAGGTGCGAAGAGGTGAGTTCAACTTGGTTATTACAAAGATTGTGATAAGGTATGTTAAGGCTAAGCCTTCCTTCATTTTGGCATGATCTCGTAGCTACATGTGTTAGTAATGAGACAAAAAGAGAAGTTCATATTCATGAATTTATTCACACTATTCTAGTCTCATAAGTTACAATATTATTCCTTATCGAGATTCTATATTCAATATAGTATTGTCTAGAGAGCAGCAAGCCTATATATACAGTATTACAGTATTTTCATTACCATCGAGCTATAATCGATGGGCAGGCCCCTATTGGGCAACCTCTGATCAAATGGAAAGTTATATACCGAGCCTACTGTGGCCGAGCGCCTATGAGCGAGCCCAGCATGGTCGAGATACATAGCCTAGTATGGCCGGGCGCCTATGAGCGAGCCTACTATGGCAGGGCAGTTATATATACCGAGCCTTATAAGGCCGTACAATTATTTTACTTACTATATTGAAGGAGTTGAGTCAGTATCAACAGGTAAGTATATCTCCAGATCATCTTTGACTCCCAATTACTTTCAGTTATTATATTATCAGTTCAGTTTCAACTTTCAGTTATGTTATCGCCTTATATACTCGGTACATTATTTTGTACTGACGTCCCTTTTCCGGGGACGCTGCATTTCATGCATGCAGGTTCAGATAGACAGACGGGTATACCTCCTCAGTAGGTGTTTCCAGAGTTCAGCCTGATCGGTAAGCTCCACGTCTTTCGGAGTTGCCAGGTCTAGAGTTTTTGTGTACATCTTATGTATATCTGTATATATGTTATGGGTAGGTCGGGGTCCTGTTCCGATCATAGTACATCTATCAGTAGAGGCTTGTGGACATATCCTGTTGGTTAGTGCAATATGTTGGGTTTGTAGGCCTGGTATGTATAATTTGGTGGTTTGTCAGCTGTAGTAGCTATGACGGCCTTTTCAGCCTAGCTTTATATTGATGTTTAGTTAGCGCTAGTTTCCATTCAATTTTATATTTGCTTCGCAAATTGTCTTGCAAGGTGGCCCCAGGGCCAAAGTATGACATTATGTGTTCAGAGTCCCTTAGTCTCAATTTGGTACACTAGGTTAGTTGAGGCACCGGGTGCCAGCCTCGCTTCCAGGTCGGGGCGTGACACTATCGAGCCAGACAGGTACCATGCCGGTCACGTGTATTTCTATCCATCATGGTTGGCAGATGATATAGCGGGAGACGTCAAGCCAGAGGCCAATTTGGGAAATAGGATCATTGATGATGCTGCTGAGGCACAGGTCAAGTATAGAAGGCTTCGCAAAAGGGTTTTTGAGTCGGATTTCAGGCATCTGGAACAGCATAAAATAGACATGGAAGCTATAAATAAATGGAAGGGAATCGCCACCAAGGCAACAAAAAGGTTAGAATTTCTGGAACTGGGAGTGATGAAGCTCGAAGGGAAGATGAGAAAGAGGCTTGCAGATTGTCAAAACACAGATGGCAGCGAAGGAGGGCATCTAGACAAGGCTTATTTATTATTGGATATGCGCGACTTGGGGAACTTGATTGATGGAGTCAAAAGAGCCAAGCATGGAGAAGGTCCCTCGGTGACCAAATAGATTTAGCAAATGATGTTCTTTACTGTTTTCTAGCTTAGTTTAGATTTTGATTATAATAAGGCTAAATGCCATTAGTAACTTCATTATTATTGTCGATTTAGTAAAGGTTTGGCTCGTTTTCACATTAATGAAATGACGCAATATTGGCATCAATTTTCTCCAAGTCTATATGTCGCTTAGGCCTACCTCGGGCACAATGAGGTCCCCAAATTAGGACACGAATTATTGCATGATTTTAAAGAACATGTTTAAATACTGCAAGCATTCTTTCAAATATCCCTTACTGACTTGGTTACCTTTTGCTTTTTCTTTCTTTTGCTTATTCCCATTCCCCAAGGTTGGTTCGTGCATACTGCCATCGTCAGCATATCACACTAGATCCAGAGATCCTCCACCTTTTCCTCCACCAAGAGATCCCAAGAGCAAGAACAAAGGAAGAGCGAAGATGGATGATATGAGCGGTATCAGAAAGGAAAACGCCACCATAGCAGAGAATGTCGAAACTTCAGATGGTCGAAGCACCCCGGCGCATAATGAACTGGTCTTGCATCTGGAACAAAAGATTTTGGAGTTAGAAGGAGAACTTGAGCAGTTCTAGAACTTGGCAAACCTGTCTCTCACTCTAAATGTCCCTAATATTAACCAACAAAATCAAAACACCCAGAACCAAGCTCCACCACAAAAGCCACAAAACCAAAACCCGCCACCAAACCCTCTTGCACCACACCAGTACCCAATACCTACCCAAATCATTAATCCTCCTCCAGTACCAAATCCTTAATCCTCCTCCAGTACCAACTCCTTAACAACAACACCATCGCCCAACTCAATACCCGCAAACTACCACTTATCACACTCCCCAGAATATACCACAACCCACTTCAGACCTCCAAAACTCAACAAATGATCATCCTTATGCTCAGATCCCCGGAGTCCACCAGAGCAACCCGATATATGTGGAGACCTTACCCCACACCCCACAACAAACCCTATACACACCTGAATCAACTGAGAAAGACATGCTTATTAAGATCATGGCAGAAGAACTCAAGAAACTCATTGGTAGAGTTCAAAGTGTTGAAGGTGGTAAAGGCATTGGAGGTTTAAACTATGAGGACTTGTGCATTCAGCTAGATGTGGAATTGCCTGAGGGTTACAAACCTCCCAAGTTCAAAATGTTCGATGGAACTGGTGATCCGAAAGTGCATCTGAGGACGTATTGTGACAAACTTGTAGGAGTGAGAAAAGATGAAGGAATCCCAATGAAACTGTTCATGTGAAGCCTCACCGGAGATGTGTTGTCTTGGTATATCCGTCAGAACCCAAAGAAGTTGGTTAATTAGGTAAGCATGGCGTCAGATTTCATGGACATATTCAAGTTCAACACAGTAATAGCACCAGACGTTTTCTATATTCAAAACCTCAAGAAGAAACCAACAGAAACCTTTCGTGAATATGCTACTCGATGGAGATCTGAAGCCGCGAATGTAAGACCAACACTCGAAGAAGAACAAATGAATAAGTTCTTCGTCAGGGCTCAAGACCTGCAATACTATTAAAGGTTGATGGTTATTGAAAATCACAAATTCTCCGACATCATCAAGCTGGGAGAAAGAATAGAAAAAGGGATTAAGAGTAGGATGGTGACAAATTTTGAGGCACTGCAGGCCACGAATAAAGCATTGCAATCAAGTCTCCTCTCACATACCAAACACCTCCACCTACATACCAAACGCCTCGACCCACATACCGGCCTTCACCCCCCAGATACCAACAACCTTCTACCACCTACCATGCCTATAACACTCAAGCCGCATATTATCACTCACCACCACCCGCCCGCCAAAATTACCAAAAACCAAGACCAAACTTCGACCGCAAACCACCTAGACAATACACCCTGATTGATGAACCCATAGACCAACTATAAGAGAGACTAAAGGTTGCTGGTTATATCACTCCCATTCTTGCCGTTGCCATGGAGAGTTCTTCTCAGTGGGTTAACCCCAATAAAACATGTGCATATCATTCAGTCATGAAGGGTCATACCATTGATGAGTGTCGCACACTGAAGGACAAGATTCAGACATTAATCGACACTAAAGTCATACATGCAAAGGAAGCTGCACTAAATGTTCGTAACAATCCTCTCCCGGATCACAGAGGTAAGGGAATGAACGTGATAGAGACTGACGAGGAATGAGATCCGGAAGGGTAAATTGGACTCAATCGAGAGGGAGATGATCCTAAAACATCTCTAGTCACCCCCACACCTGTTATGGTACAAACCCAAGCACCGTTTGATGTCGAGGTAACCACACCATTCACTGTGATGGTAGCTCCCACACCATCTTACAAGTCTGATGCTATCCCATGGGATTATGTTGCAGAAGCAAAGAGGAAAGGAAAAACAAAAATAGAGGAAACAGGTGCGGCGCAAGGGATGACTAGAACTGGCAGAGTTTATACACCTGAGCACTTGGGAGGAACAAGCAAGGAAGCTGCATCTAAGCCGCCTGTTGTTGAGACTGGCCTTGATGACCTTTGGAGAAAGGCACAAGCAAGGGAATGCCTTGATAAAAGTGCTGAGTGAAGCTCATGTACCCACCAACATCACTAGTGGGGAGATGGCTAATATGGTCGTGCAAGTACTGGAAAGCCACAAAATCACCTTTCACGAGGATGAATTACCACCAGAAGGATTAAGTCATAACAGGGCACTACACATCACAATGCAATTTGAGGATAAGTTCATCGCCAAAATCCTGATAGATGGGGGTTCAATTCTCAATATATGCCCTCTGACTACTCTAAAAAGGTTGGGTAAAGGCCTGCACGAGATACGGATGGGAAGTATGAATGTAAAGGCATTTGATGGATCCCAAAGAGACTCAATTGGAGAAATCAACCTCAACCTACAAATAGGCTCGACCTAGTTTGATGTTGAGTTTCAAGTGCTGGATATATCTGCTACCTATAATCTATTATTGGGACGACCCTGGATACACGCCGCTGGGGCAGTGGCTTCTACTCTGCATCAGGCTGTGAAGTTTGAATGGAATCATCAAGAAGTGATTATCCATGGGGATGGAAGTAACCCCATCTACGCTAATCAGACTGTTCCAGTCATCGAGAATAGAAAGAAACTGGGTGGAGAAATGTACCATCGCATTGAGCGAGTCAACACAATAGAAAAGGATCGATGGTGGAGTAATAAGATAGAAATCATATTAATATGGACAGGATATGAACCTTCCAAGGGTCTCGGCAAAAACCTCCTAGGGATCACCAAACCCGTATAACAACAATGTCATGGCACAACCTTTGGGCTCGAATATGAATATACTTGGCAAGAGTACCGGGATTGGTCGCTGCCATGGCGTGGTCCTTATTATCCACTGGAACAACTAGTACCACCTCTGCACCAGACATTTCATTAAGCTGACATAATGTGGGGATCCGAGGAAGATAAAGTCTTATCTGGCATGAGGAAACTATTTCTGGATGAAGAAGATATGGATTGAAGTGCGATAGTTGAGGAGGAGGAGGAGGAGGAGAAGGACCTTACCATTCGGACCGTGGGGAAAGGAGCTGTTCTAAAAAACTGGACTGTTGCACCATCCCGGGCCCGTCGAGTTCCTGGGTAGCTCGGCAGATTAGCATCAATTATTTTTAAGCATTTGAGACATTTTCAGTATTTTATTTTGAAATAATTGCTCGAGTCATCGAGCCGCATTTGTTATGATTTTAAAGATTTCAATTAATGCATTGCTACTTTTCGTATTTACTATTATTCTCTACATTTTCTGTTTTTAGAGTGTTATTATTACCTATCCCGATGAACCTGTGACTGTGACATGTAATTAGACAACACAACACAAGGATAGTGATTCAGAAGACATGGAAGATGATACGATACCTGAGGAAATCATCAGAGAAGTGGAAAATTTTGAAAACAAGCCAAAGTCCAATTTGGACGAAACTGAAGCAGTTAACTTAGGGGATTCCGAACTGGTCAAGGAAACACGCATAAGCATTCATCTATCACCATCAGAGAAAGAAGAGTGCATCGGATTCCTAAAGGTATATGAATATATCTTTGCATGGTCCTACGATGATATGACGGGTTTGAGCACATCCATAGTAGCTCACAAGTTGCCCACTAATCCTATATGTACACCGGTAAAGTAGAAGCTTAGAAAACTCAAGCCAGATATGAGTTTGAAGATAAAAGAGGAGGTCACCAAGTAGATCAAAGCCAAGGTTCTTAGAGTGGTCGAGTACCCGACTTGGTTGGCCAACATTGTGCCAGTTCCGAAGAAAGATGGGAAAGTCAGAGTATGTGTTGATTACAGAGATCTAAACAGAGCAAATCACAAAGATGATTTTTTCGTTGCCCAATATACACATATTGATCGATAATTGTGCCAAACATGAACTCCAATCCTTTGTGGATTGCTTGGCGGGGTACCATCAGATCTGGATGGATGAGGAGGATGCCGAAAAGACAGCCTTCATCAAGCCATAGGGGATATATTGTTATAAAATGATGCCATTTGGTCTGAAAAATGCCGGAGCCACCTACATGAGAGCTATGACAACTATTTTCCACGACATGATACACAAAGAGATAGAAGTGTACGTGGATGACGTTATCATCAAATCCAAAAGGAGTACGGACCACATAGCGGATCTGAGGAAATCCTTCAATCGGCTTTGAAAGTATAATCTGAAATTGAATCCCGCAAACTGTGCTTTCAGAGTCCCTGCTGGAAAATTGTTAGGATTCATCGTCAGTCGCAGAGGGATTGAGTTGGACACATCAAAAGTCAAAGCAATCCAAGACTTGCCATCGTCAGAGAATAAGAAGGATGTGATGAGCTTTTTAGGGTGTCTCAATTATATCAGTCACTTCATACCACAATCAACAGTGATATGTGAGTCGATCTTCAAAATGCTGAGGAAAGAGGCCACAAGAAGTTGGACTAAAGAATGCCATAAAGACTTCGACAAAATCAAGGAGTATCTATCCAAATCGCCCGTTCTGGTCCCACCAGAGCCGGGAAGATCACTGCTGCTTTATTTGTCTGTATTTGACGGAGTTTTTGGTTGCGTTTTGGGATAACATGATAAAACTAGAAGAAAGGAGTAGGCAATATACTATATGAGAAAGAAATTCATGCCCTATGAAGCCTAGTACTCTTTGTTGGAATGCACTTGGTGTGCTTTGACATGGACAGCTCATAAATTGAGGCATTATTTCTGTGCATACACTACATAGCTCATATCAAGGATGGATCCATTGAAATCTATCTTTCGGAAGCCCATGCCTACGGGTAAGATAGCAAAGTGAAAAATATTGCTAAGCAAGTTTGACATCGTCTATGTAACTCAGAAGGCGATCAAAGGACAAGCATTGGCAGATCATCTGGCAGAAAATCTCGTAGACGGAGAATACGAACCATTAAAGACATATTTTCCCGATGAGGTTGTGTCGTTCGTGGGAGAAGATATCACCAAAGCATTTGATGTTTGGAGAATGTTCTTTGACGAAGCAGAAAACTTCAAAGGAGTAGGTATCAAAGCAGTTTTGGTATCAGAAACCGGCCAACACTATCCGGTATCTGCAAAACTCAGGTTTCGATACACTAACAATATGACAGAATATAAGGCTTATATCTTGGGACTCAGGTTGGCCATTGACATGAATGTTCAAGAGCTACTGGTAATTGGAGATTCCGATATGTTGGTGCATCAGGTTTTAGGAGAATGGGCTACAAAGAACACCAAAATATTGCCATATTTGCACTGTGTACAAGAGCTGATCAAAAGGTTCAGCAAGATAGAATTCAAGCATGTTTCGAGGGTTCAGAACGCGTTCGCAGATGCATTAGACACTTTGTCTTCCATGATACAACATCCAGACAAGAATTTCATTAATCATATCCAAATAGGAATCCATAAACAGCCAGCTTATTGTGCTCATGTTGAAGAAGTGAGCGATGGAAACTCGTGGTTCTACGACATCAAGGAATATTTGGCAAAGGGAGAATATCCAGAGCACGCCACCCATACTCAGAAATGCACACTTCAAAGATTAGCCAACCACTTCTTTCAAAACGGATGAATCTTGTATAGAAGGACTCCTGACTTGGGGTTACTACGGTGCGTCGATGCCAAAGAAGCATCCATATTGCTCGAGCAGATACATGCCGGAACTTGCGGACCGCACATGAATGGCTTCGTCTTAGCAAAGAAAATACTAAGAGCATGGTATTTCTGGATGACTATGGAAACAGACTGCATCACATATATGCAGAAGTGTCACCAATGCCAGATACATGTTGATATGATACGAGTGCCACCCAATGAACTCAACGCAACAAGTGCGCCCTGGCCTTTCTCCGCTTGGGGCATGGATGTCATCAGCCCAATCGAACCCGCTGCTTCAAATGGGCATAGGTTCATTCTAGTGGCCATACATTATTTCACAAAATGGGTCGAAGCCGCATCTTACAAAACTGTAACTAAGAACATTACCGACAATGCCACCAATCTCAACAGTGACCTAATGAAGGCCATGTGTGAAACTTTCAAGATCAAGCATAAGAATTTCCATGGCATACAGGCTGCAAATGAAAGGAGCTGTAGAGGCCGCCAACAAGAACATCAACTGGGGCAAATCCTTACCTATTACAAGCAATGGCACGAGAAGTTGCCATTTGCTCTGCTCGGGTGTCGTACCACGGTTCACACATCAACTGGGGCAAATCCTTACCTATTGGTTTATGGCACTAAAGCAATTATTCCTGCCGAAGTAGAAATACCTTTTTTGAGAATTATACAAGAAGCCGAGCTCAGCGATGCAGAATGGGTACAGAGCCGCTATGAACAATTGGCTATCATTGATGGGAAGAGAATGAATGCAATATGTCATGGTCAACTCTATCAGAACATAATTGTAAGAGCTTTCAACAAAAAAGTCAGACCAAGGCAATTCACATCAGGATGAAGCCAAGGGGAAGTTCTCACCCAACTGGCAAGGTCCCTACATGGTTCACCGAGTATTAACAGGAGGAGCACTCATACTTGCAGAAATGGATGGAGAGATTTGGCCAAATCAAATCAACGCAGACGCAGTCAAGAGATACTATGTTTAGGATTGTTTACATTTCTTCACTTGATGTAACTAAACTACACTTGACCTGATTCCCGTTTAAATCTTTATTTTCCCATTATCAGAAACTGGGGAAAGATCGCAAATTCAAGTCGACATCATCATGTGTGGAACAACCAAAACGTATTGTCAAGAGTATACATTTAAACTGGGGCAGAATTTTGAGGAGGACCCTCAAAATTCTAAGGCGAAGAGGTTGCAATGTAATTCATCAAGATTATTTTATCTCACAAACACATTTCAAATAACTATATTTTTGAAAATAATTTGTCAAATGCATACATATTGTTTCAAAAACTTTGTTTCTATGACAGTTGGATGATACCCATGGTAACTCAAACAGGGCTACAAGACAAGAGTGAAGGCAAAGCAAGGAGTCAAGAGTACGAACCAACCTTTCCCCCGCAAAACTCATAATTTTTATTTGAATGAAGGCACAACGAACACAACAGGAATATTCGCAAATATATACACACATCAAAATCACTATCTTCATAACGACAAGGTTGCCAAATGCAACACATCAAGCTAAGAAATACTTCACCCTCTCACAGCTATCCTTTGCTTTTCCCGCATAAGGCTATGCATTGCCTTTCCTTGCATGAGACTAAGCATTGTCTACTCTTCTTGCATAAGGCTAAGCATTGCCTCCATAATTGCATAAGGCTAAGAACTTCCTGCATGAGACTAAGCATTGTCTCCTCTTCTTGCATGAGGCTAAGCATTGCCTTCATAATTGCATAAGGCTAAGCACTGCCTGCATGAGAATAAGCATTGTCTCCTCTTCTTACATAAGGCTAAGCATTGCCTCTATAATTGCATAAGGCTAAACACTTCCTGTATGAGACTAAGCATTGTCTCCTCTTCTTGCATGAGGCTAAGCATTGCCTCCATAATTGCATAAGGCTAAGCACTGCCTACATGAGACTAAGCATTGTTTCCATTTCTTGCACGAGGCTAAGCATTGCCTCCCTAATTGCGTAAGGCTAAACACTTCCTTTCTCTGTATGAGACTAAGCATTGTGTCCTCTTCTTGCATGAGGCTAAGCATTGTCTCCCTAATTGCATAAAGCTAAGAACTGCCTTTCCATGCATGAGACTAAGCGTTATCTCCTCTTCTTTCATGAGGCTAAGCACTGCCTCCCTAATTGCATAAGGCTAAGCATTGTCTTTCCCTGCATGATACTGAGCATTGTCTCCCCTTCTTGTATGAGGCTAAGCACTGCCTCCCTAATCGTATAAGGCTAAGAATTGCCTTTCCTTGCATGAGAACTGAATAATATCTCCACTACGCTACCTAAGACCTAGCACTATCTCTTTGGTAACTTAGGGCTAAGCGCCGACCTCATCTCACACAAGACTAAGCCTTGTCTTGTATCGTCCTCGCATATGGTCAAGCACCATATCTTTGCATTTCATGGGTTGAAACATCGTCATTTTGTCCAAAGGCATCATAGTCCGAAGGCATCATCCTCATAGCCGGAAGGCATCATTCCATGGCCTGAGGATCTCTCAAAATTTCACATCATTATTCAAAGGCGTCATAGTCCAGAGGCACCATCCTCATGGCCCGAGGACACCATTTCATGTCCCGCGAATCCCTTATCATACGCTTCATGGCCCAGGACGTCATGGTCTAAGGACATCATCCTCACCGTCCAAAGATAACCTTCATGGTCCAAAGGGAATTTGCATCATGTTTAAACTTTCGCAGTAACCCATATATATATATATTCGCAATAAACCATATATATATATATATATATATTCACATGCACCGTGTTTTAAGTTTTGCAGGTACCCCAGGAGGAAACCGTTCTACAAACGGGAGCAATCTTCGCTCTGGTGTCCGTTCACAACGTTCACATCCTTCAATTGCTTCAAACATAACCAACTACCAGCAATTTCCCGCCTTTCACTCTATGACCGTTCGGATATTTTCTCTGTGATACATCCATAACGTTTCAAATTCACATTCATGACTCTGCATAAATTCATCAGATACCATCCAAAAGAACCCTTTCCGAGACATACGACCATTCTTATAACACCTCCAATCGGTTTCATTCACCTTTGGCTCCAGAATTACACACGACCTGATTCCCGTAACTCCAGGGATATGTAGGCAACTCAGGAACTAGGGTTCAGCCCCTATTTTTTCAAATCGTATCATTCCTCATTCAATTCGGTCAAAATTGGTCGTCATTTTCTTTACCCGGCAACTCTTTCATCATTCCCAGGTAAAGATGGGTAGCTGTTGATACCCAATTTTGCCCTCATATTTTTTCAAATAGTATATATACCTTTCAACACATCATTTTGCACCATTATTTAGTTTATAAAATCTATACAGACACTTTCTATGATTTTCCATAATTTTTAGAGTTTTGAAATTGATTTTTTCTTACATTTAAATTACTTGAATACTTATTAATTACTTCTTGAAATTATTTTGTGATGACTTCATTACCTAAAATTATTATTTTTTGCATCTATAATACACGTTTCGAATATTTTTACTTCATTCTTATATAATTACATTAGTATTTTTAAGCTATTTGCACAATCTTGCAAATATAGCCTATATTTTACAATTTTTATTGCATTTGTCATTTTATTCAAGGTCAAAATAGTATCTTACATTTTTATAATCTTCTTCTATTGTTTTAAAGTATTAATTTGCATAAATAGCATTTTTATAATTTATTTAACTATTTTTTAATAAATTATTTTCCTCTTAATTTCCTATTTTAAAATCTAGCCCATTTTGGGATTAATTTCGGACCAATTAAGGTCCAAACGAACCCCTAGCCCAATATCCCCAGCAGCTCAAATGACCCTTTAAAAATCTGGGCATAACCCATTTATAATGACCCGCCCCACCTTCCTCTTAATCTTGGCCGTTGATCTCAAATGACCAATGGCCCAAATTAAAACCCCCACTCTCCTTATATCCCCTCATCCAAACCCTAATCCCCATTTCCCTTCATCAGCCGCCTCTAAACACTCCTCCCTCCTTCAAAAGCCTTAGCCGCCCCCTCAATCTTCTCCGAATTTGTCTCAATCATGTATTCCATTTGTGATTTTCTTACCTTTTACGTGTTACCTAAGTATTACTTGCAAGACTATGGTGTCACTTAGTACTTTCCTAAACTTGGAAAGTACCTTCTCTCAGATTTGTACGCATTCAACTTCAATCGCTAAGATCTAAACAATATCTCGTCCATATACACGGAAGAATAGTTGATTTCTCATACCAGCAGATAGATTTTCAAACGTTGAACCCTAATTAGGGTGTGATTTTTGATTTCTTTCTTTTACTGGTCGCTTTTATGATTGCATGTATATTTTTTCTTTCCTTGTTTATGTTTGATTGACTTCTTTCCCTATTTACTCGTCTGATTTAACCACTATATAAATCCCTCCCCATTCCCCTTTGAAGGGGACGACGGAAAATCAGAAGATGCACTAAAAACTAAAGTTGTTGTTCTATCATTCTCTCATTCTATTATTCTATACTTTAGTTATTGGCCGGCTGAAAGTCGAGGCCACCGAAATTCAATTTTTTAACTTTTCTTGGTGCGAGCACTGCCCGGGGGTTCATTTGAAGCCCTTGGGAACTCTGACGCATTAAGATTCTGGGTTCTTGTTCTTTATTGGTATTCAGAGTACTGTAGAGTTTGTTCTTTCTTGTTATCTGTTTATTCAACTGGTAACTGGTAAGTCTCTTGTCTTTGTTTTTTACAATTTTGTTCTTCTATGTTCATGTCTTGTGTAATCACACCTCTGAAATTCCATGATCTAATGTGTTTCTAGGCTGTCTCTATGTGCAACCTTGTTGGAATTGAACTTGTTTATGATGTGAACTTCTTTAGCATTTGATTTTACTTGAAATTTCCAGTTCTGAGATATGTTATTTGTACTTGCTTAACTGGAACAATTTAGACTCTCTTAAGCTCGTATGTTAGTATCTGAGTATTTACCTTTACTGCCTGGCATGAGTGGCTTCCCTAATTTGTTTTAAATTCTTGTAATAAAATATACTCTAATCTATGTTGAGACCTTCACTCTATCTGTGACCTGCTCCCATGCTATTTTGCACTCACTATGCCTTTGGTCTGCTTAATCCTGTATCTTTAGCGATTAGTTGGGACCTTTAGAGTAGAAATCTTAATTTGTGTTTCCTTACAATGTTTGATACTGTTTTTGTCATAATGTAATTTGGCATGTCTGTCTTTCTGATATTGTGATGGATGCCTAAAATAATTTGAACCCTCTAGGTTTTAACTCCTTTAAGTTAGTGCTTGGCATTGTGTGCCTTTGTATATTAGTAATCTCAGAAAACCTGATTCCCCTGCTTTCTACAAAAAATGTTTTCTGTCCAATCTATTAAGCGCTTGAACTTGTGATATCAACATGTCCTTTGAATTTTGTTGATTCTCTTTGCTTGAATGTTCTTTGTACAATATGCAAACTGGTTTGTTTAAGTGATTTCTGTGTAATCTAATATTTGGGTCATATGGTCAATTGAATATAAGTGCACCTCTTCAAGTTCTATTATTTGATCATTGTTCTCTCACTCTCATTTGTTACTTACACTATTCTGAATCTATCACTCTTGGCTGGTTGAAAGCCAAGGCCAGCAAAACTCTCTCTATTAACCTCCCTAGTGTGAGCAATGCTAGGGGTCCATTTGAGACCTTTGTGAACTCTGACACACTGTTTGGTTTGGTTTGAGTTCCTCTTTGGTTTTGGGGCTATGTTGATGGGTATAGTCCCTTGTTTGGATCTGAGCATCCCATTTGCGAAGAAAGAGTTTGTTGAAGGCCCAGGCAATACTGGGTGTCTCCTTTTGGGCCTGCTGTAGGCCTACTATTATTTCTTGTGTAATATTTATATTTACATTCTTTGGCCCTGTAATAATTTGTAATAATAAACAATTTGGGGTGCTAGTGAAATTGGGTAAATGGGTATATTCTAAGGTTTACATGAAAGGGTAGAAAACATGCCTATAGGGTTCGCATGATTTACATGTTATCAACCTGCCATATATGTTTTTTATTCTCCATGCACACTAGTAGAAATCATGCCATTAGAGGAATCACGCACTCACACAACTTGTTTACTATCAAAGCATGAGCTTAAGTACTTTATTTATTCCTATGTCTACTACTATGTGTTACTAGACATCGTGCCTATAGGATTATACTAGCTTATGTTCTACCGATCTTCATCTAGAAATCATGCCTGTAGGACTTTAATTGGCTAATTTGCTATTGCTATTGTTATCATATTGCTCGTCTAGAAAATATGCCTATAGGGGCTAAGTAGAAAAAATCAATTTCCATTGTCAATCGTTAGAAATCCTTCCTATAAGGTATTATCACTCACTTAAAATGGTTATGAGATCAACATGTTAATGTTGGACTCTCAAACACGGTTTCATTGCTTAACTATGCCACTATTAGAAATCATGCCTATAGGACCATGTCACCTTCCTAAGACGCATATCTATAAAATTGGCGCTAATAGCTCTAAGCTTGCAAATAGTTTACTGCTCCTTTCACCTACCCCACTAAGAGCAATAATGTTGGAATTCAGAGTCACGTAGAAACCATGTCTATAGGGGCTTAATGACTTTAATTTGCCTCAATTCTGAAACTGCTTATTCATAATATTGAATCTTCTTGCATGCATTCGTTGTCTAAGTGTGGAGGCTAACTTGAGCCTTTAACTGCCTTTATATGAAATCCTACTTGTTTTGTATGTCACTTACTTTTATCATTTCGAGCAGCCTAAGTATAGTCTAGAACCACCTAAATAGAGGTCCAATGCCTCGTGGACCATATGCATGGGACGGGTAGAGCACACATAGGGTACGACTTAGAATTGAACTAGCTCGCTTTAGGTAAACAACTTTAACGTAGTAATCGGGTAGTAGGATATGATAGTCTATGCCCGCTGAATAATATGAGTAGTTCCCTATCTTAAGGGATTTGCGAAGTATTATTTATGTTGCACGGGGTGATTCTTTTGGCTAAAAACCTTATGAACCCCCCCCCCCCCCTTTTTTTCTTTATATATAGACCGTTATAGTTATATCCTTGTAACTCTTAAAATTTCTATCAATTCTCATTGTGTTATACTAAAACTCTTTGACCTTTCATTCTCTTTGATCATCTTGCCTAATCATAATCCACATAGTTTTAAGTTCGGCCGGGACCCACAGTTGTGGACCTCGAAGAGTGCCTAACACCTTATCTTTGAGGTAATTTGAGCCCTTACCCGATTTTTGGTGGCGTTGACTAGTCACACAGAGTTATCTGCATAATAGGTGCCCTAACGCACCTTAAAAATTGTTAGGTGGCGACTATCATCTTTTAATACCACCCATTTAAAAGCGTTGTCACAACGTCGAGGCCCGCTTCCACGAGAAAACGGGGCGCGACAATCCATGCCAAGAGTAAAAGCCATAGTTTTATGTTTTTGAATCCCCTCCTTCAGTTTCACCAAAAATGGATTGTTGTATTGCTTCTCTTTGACTTCCACAACGAGCAATGATTCAGCCCTATTGTGCACAATTACCCCTCCTTCACTAGAGTCCGCATAACGAACTCCCAAGCTAGCTAACTGGTGAACCTCCCTGGCCAACAGCCTTCGATATGCCTCCAAGTGAGCCAAACTACCCATAGATTTCCGGCTAAGAGCATCAGCCACGACATTGGCTTTCCCCGGGTGACATGAAATATCGATGCCGTAATCCTTGAGTAACTCAAACCATCTTCTCTGCCTCAGATTCAGCTCCTTTTGTTTGAAAATATATTGAAGACTCATGTGGTCCGTGAATACATCCACATGGACACCATACAAATAATCAAGCCAAATCTTCAATGCAAAAACCACCACCGCAAGTTCTAAGTCATGTGTTGGATAGTTCTTTTCATGATTCTTGAGTTGCCTAGAAGACTAAGCTATAACCTTTCCGTGTTGCATTAATACACATCCAATCCCAATCCTTGAAGCATCGGAATATACCACAAACTCATCTGTACCCCCTGGCAGGGTCAACACCGGCGCCGTAATCCATCTTGATTTCAACTCCTGGAAGCTCCTTTCACAAGTATCGGACCATTGGAACTTAACCGCTTTTTGAGTCAATTTAGTCAACGGAGAGGCAAGAGTATAGAAACCCTCCACAAATATCCTGTAATACCCTGCTAAACCCAAGAAACTGCGAATCTCGGTCATTTGAGCATATTATCAAGCACTAGGTGTGCAGTGAGGTTTTGAAGGCCCTTTTAGGAAAGATTCCATCATTCCCCTAACCCATTCTCTACCATCATTAGCTTACAACCTTTCCACATTCTTTAATATCACATGCATGCACGATAACAACTCCCACACCCAAAAATCATCTTGCTAGGGTATGGATTCTTTCTTTTAAGATGAGGACTTTCTTGATAATCTTCAAGGATTGAGCGAGAATTGTTGGATATTAGGTTGAAGGTTACTCCCCACACTAAGCATTCTTTATCACTCTAAAAGTATCAGAAATATGCTCAAATATGGACCATGGCATATGTTTTAACGAGATAGGGTCGGGTTTAAAAACCACAAAAATGAAGCCCAGAGACAGGATCTGCGGTCGCATATGCGACCGCATAATGGATATGAGGTCCGCATATCGGCCGCACAATTTGGAGCCAAAACAACTGGAAAAATCTATCTGGGTCTGCTGTCGTTATGCGGCCTACAGACCTGTTTTGCGGTTGCATAATGCGCCGCAGAACCTCCCTCCGCAAAAATCTCAAACATCGGTATTCGATCAGAGTGCAGCCCGCGAAATGGTTATGCAGTCGCATAATGGGCGGCGAAATTGACATCAAAAATGGCCCAGAAGACTGTCTCACTCTGCGGCCCGCAGAGTGATTATGTGTCCGCATAATGGGGAGCAGAAATGCCTATTTCTTCAAATATTTTCCTTCAACTCCCCAGCGCACTGTTCAATTATTAACCTCCACGCCAACCCCGGCATCACGAAACCCCATTTTTTTGGAAAACTTTCACGGGGCCTTACATAAACTACCCGGACATGGCATAATTAGAAGCTACGCACGGATTCTCGTCACCTCGTGCGCGCGTAGCCCCTACAATTAGCAACAATTATTAATTTAAATCACATATGGGGTAAATATCCTCTTACAAGGTTAGACAAAAGACTTACCTCATCTCAAAATTCAGTTTCTGATCACAAATTTTGCGTTAAAGCCTCAACTTGGTGCCGAAAACTCTGAAACTAGCCAGATGTTATATAAAATAATTAATACATGCTTAACAATTCGAAATTAGAGTATTAGATTAATTATCCAACCCAAATTGATAAAATTCCTAAAATTCTCCTCGGACCCACGTGCCCGGATTCCGAAAATTTTCAGAGGAAATTGTTACCCATGATCGCAAGAACTCAAATATACAATTTTCATCCCATTCCTTAACCATTTTCGTGGTTAAAATCTCATTTTTATCAAAACCTAAATTTTTCATATAAACCCTTGATTTTCACAATTTACATGTTATAATCTACCCATAATCTATGTATTTAACTAACAATAGATGGAATTAAATTACCTCCTCCAAGTTGCTAGGTGAATACTCCTCTCAAAAAGCTTTAAAATCGCCCAAGAATGGAAGGAATGTGGCTATAAATGGATGAGCCCCGTTTTTAAGGCATTCTACCCAGCACTGCTGACCCCTTCTTCGCGAACGCGACAAGTGCCTCGCATTCGCGAATGCAAAATTCCACTGCCTCAAAAATGCCCTTCGTGAATGCGACAGTGGTCTCGCGAATGCGAAGGCTTGCCTGGTCTTCCCTTCGCGAACGCGTGAGCCCCTTCGCGAACGCGTAGGGTAATTTCACGCTGGTCCAAGCCCCTTATACACGAACGCGAATGCGTCACCTTTCACGCGAACACGAAGGGCAATTGCGCAGCCCCATATTTCCTTCATCGCGAATGCGAGAGTCCTTCCACGTTCGCGAATAAGGAAACTAGAACTTGAATTTCTTATTTTTCCAACTTAGCTCCGGGTGGTTCAAAACTAGCCAGAGCCCTTTGGTGACCTCGTCCAAATCCGCTAACAAGTATATAAACATAATACGGACTTGATCAAACTCCCGAAACATGCAATTCAACAACGAAGCTAAGAATCGCACCCCAAAAACAAATTGGATCAAAATATGAACTTCAAGTTTCTAAATTCCTCCGAACGCGCCGAATCATACTTATACTAATCGGAATGACACCAAATTTTGCGTGTTAGTCTTAAATCACCATACGGAACTATTCCCATGCTCCTAATTCCAAACGGACCTCAATTACTCCGAAACATACTCCAAACAAAATTTAAAGAACTTTAAAACCTTCAAAGAGCCTACTTTCACTATTTGGCGCCAAAACGCTCCCGGGTCGTTCGAAACCCGATTCAAACATACGCCCAAGTCCAAAATTATCATACGAACCTATTTGAACCGTCAAATCTTGATTACGGGGTTGTTTTCTCAAAATGTTGACCAAAGTCAAACTTATCCTTTTTAAAGCCAACTAAGGACCCAAGTGTTCCGATTTCAACCCGAACCCTTCCAAATCCCAAACTAACCATCCCCGCAAGTCATATAATAGTAAAAGCACATAAGGGGAGTCTTATCTAGGGGAACAAGGTTCTAGAAGGCAAAACAATCGGTTGAATCGTTACATTCTCCACATCTTAACAAATGTTCGTCCTCAAACGGGTTTAGAATTTTACCTGGAGTGCTGAATAAATGTGGATATCTGCTTTACATGTCCTCCTCAGACTCCCAAGTCGCTTCCTCGAATGGTTGGCTCCTCCACTGGACCTTTACTACAGAAATCTTCTTAGACCTGAACTGACGAACCTGTCTATCAACAATGGCAACTGGTTCCTTTTCATAACCCAAGATCTTATCTAGCTGAACTGTGCTGAAATCTAACACATGTGACAGGTCGACATGATACTTCCGAAGCGTAGATACATGGAAAACTGGATGAACTCCCGATAGACTGGGAGGAAACGCAAGCTCGTAAGCAACCTCCCCAACTCATCTCAACACCTCAAGTGGGCCTATAAACCTTGGGCTCAACTTTCCTTTCTTCCCAAATCTCATGATTCCCTTCATCGGCAAAACTTTCAAGAGAACTTTTTCACCCACCATAAATGATAAATCACGCACTTTCTGATCCGTGTAACTCTTTTGTCTAGACTGTGCTGTACGAAGTCGCTCCTGAATTAATTTTACCTTTTCCAAGGCATCTTTCACCAAATCCGTACCATATAACTTAGCCTCGCCGGGCTCAAACCATCTGATGAGCGAACGACATCACCGACCATACAAAGCCTCAAATGGATCCATCTCGATGCTGGATTGGTAATTGTTGTTATAAGCAAACTCGGCCAAAAGCAAGAAACGATCCCACTGACCTCCGAAGTCAATCACACATGCCCTGAGCATATCCTCCAAAATCTTAACTGTCCGCTTCGACTGCCCGTCGGTCTGCGGATGAAAGGCTGTGCTGAGCTCTACATGGGTCCCCAATTCACTTTGTACTGCTCTCTAGAAATGTGACGTAAACCGAGGGCCTCTATCTGATATGATGGAAATTGGCACACCGTGCAACCGAACTATTTTCTGAATATAAATCTGGGCCAACCTCTTTGAAATATACGTAGTCACAACCGTAATTAAGTGTGCCAACTTGGTCAACCTTGCAACAATGACCCAAACTGCATCAAACTTCCGCAAGGTCCGCGGCAACCCAACTTCAAAGTCCATAGTAATGTGTTCCCATTTCCACTCCGGTATTGTCATCTGCTGAAGTAGGCCACCTGGCCTCTGGTGCTCATATTTAACTTGCTGGCAATTTAGGCACCTAGCTACATACTCAACTATGTCCTTCTTCATCCGTCATCACCCAAAGTGTTATCCCAGATCACGATACATCTTTGTAGCACCTAGATGAATAGAATACCGAGAACTGTGTGCTTGCTCTAGGATCTTTTCCGTCAGCCCATCCACATTAGGAACACATAGACGATTCTAGAGTCACAGAACACCATCCTTGCCAATAGTAACTTCCTTGGCACCACCCCGCAGTACTGTTTCTCGAAGGACCAATAAGTGGGGATCATCAAACTGGCGAGCCTTGATCTGCTCGAATAGTAAAGACTGGGCAACAACACATGCAATACCTCGGCTTGGGCTCTGAAATATCTAGCCTCACAAGTCTGTTAGCCAAGGACTGAATATCCAAAGCTAATGGCCTCTCCTCTGCTGAAATAAAAGCCAAACTACCCATACTCTCCGCCTTTCTACTCAAGGCATCTGTAACTATTTTTGCTTTGCTCAGATGATACAAGATAGTAATATCATAATATTTTAGTAACTCAACCCATTTTTGCTGCCTCAAATTTAGGTCCCTCTATTTGAACAAATGCTGCAAACTGCAATGATCAGTTTAAAACTCACAAGACACCCCATAAAGATAAAGCCTCTAAATCTTAAGAGCGTGAACAATCGCAGTTAACTCCAAATCATGTACTGGGTAATTCTTCTCGTGGGGCTTTAGCTGACGAGAGGCATATGCAATAACTCGCCCCTCCTGCATCAATACACAACCCAAGCTGATGCGTGAAGCGTCGCAATATACTAACATTAGTGTTGTAGTCAATCTTGTCTTGAGCTTCTGAAAGCTTACCTCACAATCATTGGAGCATCGGAACGGAGCACCCTTCTGGGTTAATTTGGTCAAAGGGGCTGAAATAGATGAAAAACCCTCCACGAACCGACTATAATAGCCTGCTAACCCTAGGAAACTCCTGATCTCAATTGCTGAAGTGAGACGATGCCAATTCTAAACTGCCTCGATCTTTTTGTGATCAACTTTAATACCCTCGCCCGACATAATATGCCCCAAAAATGCTACAGAGTCTCGCCAAAACTCACACTTGGAGAACTTAGCATATAGCTTTTGTTCCCACAAGGTCTGAATCACCACACTCATATGCTGCTCGTGCTCCTCCTTACTACGCGAGTAGATCAAAATGTCATCAATGAAGACAATGACAAACGAATCAATATATGGCCTGAACACCCTGTTCATCAAAACTATAAATGATGTCAGGGCATTAGCCAATCTGAAGGACATCACCAGAAATTCATAATTACCATATCTAGTCCGGAAAGCAGTGTTCGAAACATCAGAATCTTGAATATTCAATTGATGGTACCCCGATCTCAAGTCAATCTTAGATAACACCCTAACACCCTGCAACTTGTCAAATAGATCATCAAGACGCGGCAACCGGTACTTATTCTTAATGGTAACTTTTTTCAATTGGCGATAATCAATACACATCCGCATAGTTCCATCCTTCTTCTTCACGAATAATACTGGTGCACCCCATGGCGAGACACTCGATCTGACGAACCCTTTGGCTAGTAACTCCTCAAGCCGCTCTTTTAACTCCTTTAACTCTTTCGGAGCCATGCGATACGGTGGGATAGATATAGGCTGGGTACCTGGATCCAAGTCAATACAGAAGTCAATATCACGATCTGGTGGCATGCCAGGAAGGTTAGAAGGAAACACATCGGAGAACTCTCGGACTATGGGCACTGAATCAATCGCCGGAGTCTCTGTAGTAGTGTCCCTAACATAAGCCAAACAACCCTTCTCGCCCATGTGTCGAGCCTTCAGAAAGGAAATAACCCGACTAAATATACTGACAAACGAACCCTTCCATTCCAATATAGGCAACTTTGGCATCGCCAAAGTAATAGTCTAAGCATGGCAATCTAGGATGTCATGATATGGAGATAACCAGTCCATGCCCAGAATGATCTCGAAGTCGGTCATCTCAAGTAGCAAAAGGTATGCTCTAGTTTCATAACCACAGAATGTAACAATGTAGGACTAGTAGATCCGATCCACAATAACAGAATCTCCCACATGAGTGGACACATAAGAAGGAGTACACAAGTACTCACGAGAAACACCCAGGAAATGAGAAAATAGAGATGACACATAAGAATATGTAGACCCTGGATCAAATAATACCGAGGCATCTTTGCCGCAAACAGAAATAGTACCTGTGATCACGGCATCTGAGGCCTTTGCATACGGTCTGGCCAAAAAAGCATAGAACCTAGCTGGTGCGCCACCTGACTCGCCTCCACCTTGCTGGCCTCCACCTTTAGGACGGCCCCTACCCACCTTCCCTCCGCCTCTGGGCGGCTGGACAACTGGTAGAGCAACTGGTGCAGTAATCACAGTCTGCTGACCCTGCTGCACTGGACTACCCTGAAGCCTGGAGCAGAATCTCTGCATGTGACTGAAATCTCCATACTCGAAACAACCCCTCGGTACGGTGGACTGCTGACCTAAGGTCTGGCCTTGATGACCTGAATACCCACTAGAAAAACCCTGAATAACTGGTGGGCGGTAAGAACTCTCGGGCATAGCACTGAAATAAGGTCGCACTGGAGCACCCCGAGGAGGCGGTGGTGCTGGGCATAGGGGCCTGCTGGACTGACCTCTCATGAACTGACCTTTAACCCCAAGACGGGCCAACTTTGAACTCTCTAGAATATCTAAACCGCTTATCTCTCATTACCTGCTCTCGGCTACACTGACGCACCCCCTCAATCCTCCGGCTATCTCCACAACCAACTCATATGAAGTCCAAATCTCAACCTCTTGGGCCATAGTGGCCTGAATGCCAGTGTGCAAACCCGCAACAAACCTCTATACTCTCACTGCATCAGTAGGTAGTATTATAAGTGCATGGCGAGACAACTCAGAGAATATCGCCTCATAGTCGGTCACTCACATCTGACCCTGCTAGAGCTGCTCAAACTCAGAGAACATCGCCTCATAGTGCTCAACTCTATGAGGCCTGCTCATAACTTGTGAGACCTACGTGAACCTAGTGCTCTGATACCATGTTCTCACGACCTAATTTTACCTATAGGTCGTGATGGCGCCCAGCATCACAGCTAGTCAAGCCAACTAGTAAATTAAACATATATTTTCTCTTTTAATAAAGTTCGGAGTAATTAAACTCTTCTTACTTTCAAGATTTAAGAAAAATAAAAAAATATCTAATTAAATAAAACCAAGAAAGTACTTAATCTAGAATTCTACTAGTGTGTGTGCCAAAACCTAATGTCACAAGTATATGAGTATCTAGTATATTATACAAAAGAAATCCAAAAAACACAAAATAGACAGAAAACAAATACAAAGGGAGACACTAGGTGCTGCGGAACGGCTCAGGAGAAGCAACTCACCACTAGGCCTCGGGATAGCATGTGTGCGCACTGGTAGGACTGCCTAAGGTTCCTGCCTAAGATCCTGCACAAAAAGTGCAGCAAGCGTAGCATGAGTACGTAAACAACGTGTACCCAGTAAGTATTAAGTCTAATCTTGAAGAAGTAGTGACGAGAGGTCGACTTTGACACTCACTATGGGTCAATAATATTAACATAGAAATATTTAAATAGACATGGTTTATGTGAATAACAATAATTTTCTTAACAAGCAGGAATTAATAATTCTTTCAAATTCAATAATTTCCAATTAATCAATTATCTTCACAAGCTGCAATAGGATGTCAAGGTATCGTGTAATTATTATTATTAAGCATGATTTCTGCTGAGGTAGTACGGACCGATCCAGAGTGTCGTGTATACTGCTGAGGGAAGTGCGGAACGATCCATAGATGTATCTATACTACCGAGGCGTTTGGCCCGCTCCACAAGAAAGGAGGACATTATCTTATGAACCTCTAGAATGAGAAGTTATTATAAGGCAAACACATAAGGATGTAAAATTTCTATTAACAATCAAGTAATTTGCACAAAAATTCAAATATGTGAAATTTCGGTCTTTTACTATTTCCTCTAACAATTTCCAATATAATTCTAGTACTTTAATTAAATAAAGGATGCAATTATTGCAAGTAATTCATGATTTGAGTCATAAACTACCCAGACATAGCATAATTAGTAGCTACGCACCGACTCTTAGAACCTCGTGCGTACGTAGCCCCCATAATTAGCAACAATTATTAATTTAAATCACCTATGGGATAAATTTATTCTTACAAGGTTAGACAAGATACTTACCTCGTCTCAAAGTTCACTTTTCGGTCACAAATTTTGCGTTAAAGCCTCAACTTGGTGCCGAAAAATCCGAAACTAGCTATATGTTATATAAAATAATTAATACATGCTTAACAATTCAAAATAAGAGTATTAGATTAATTATCCAACCCAAATTGATAAAATTCCTAAAATTCACCTCGGACCCACGTGCCCGTATTTCAGAAATATTCGGAGGAAATCGTTACCCATAATCTCAAGAACTCAAATATACAATCTTCATCTCATTCCATAACCATTTCCGTGGTTAAAATCTCATTTTTATCAAAACCTAGGTTTCTCATCTAAACCCTTGATTTCCACAATTTACATGTTGTAATCTACCCATAATCTATGTATTTAACTCACAATAGATAGAATTAACTTACCTCCAAGTTGCTAGGTGAATTCTCCTCTCAAAAAGCTCCAAAATCGCCCAAGAATGGAAGAAATGGGGCTAAAAATGGCTGAGCCCCATTTTTAAGGAATTCTGCCCAGCACTGCTGACCCCTTCTTCGTGAAGGAGAAATTCTACGGCCTCAAAAATGCCCTTCGCGAACGCGAAGGCTTGCCTTGTCTGCCCTTCGCGAATGCGTGAACCCCCGGGACCTCGTCCAGAGGAGCCAACAAATGTGTAAAAATAATACGGACTTGCTCGAACTCTCGAAACACACAATTCAACAACGAAGCTAAAAATCGCACCACAAAACCGAATCGGATCAAAATATGAACTTCAAGTTTCTAAATTTCCCCGAATGCGCCGAATTATACTTACACTCCTCGGAATGACACAAAATTTTTCTTGTAAGTCTTAAATCACCATACAGAACTATTACCATGCTCCGAATTCCAAACGGACATCAATTATTCCGAAACCTACTCCAAACCAAATTTAAAGAACTTTAAAACCTTCAAAGAGCCAACTTTCACTATTTGGTGCCGAAACACTCCGGGGTCGTCCGAAACCCGATTCGAACATACGCCCAAGTTCAAAATCATCATACGAACCTATTGAAACTGTCAAATCCCGATTCCAGCGTCGTTATCTCAAAATGTTGACCGCAGTCAAACTTAGCCTTTTTGAAGCCAACTAAGGAACCAAGTGTTCCGATTTCAACCCGAACCTTTCAAAATCCCGAACTAACCATCTCCGTTAGTCATATAACAGTAAAAGCACATATGAAGAGTCTTATCTAGGGGAATAGGGTTCTAGAAGGAAAAACAACATGTTGGGTCGTTTCAAAATTGATTCAGAATTAGCCTAAAAGACCTTTAGGCACAAGATTTAAACATGGAAATTTAATATAGTCATAGACAAGAATAAGTAGAGCATAGCCTTCATATGAAAGTTTTAACACGAAGACCTAGTGAAAACAACATAATAGAATAGGTTTATGATCAAGCAATCACTTAGTAGAGGATAAGAAAACTGGAACATGCTGAATATTAGTTACAATACCAGTAGAACTTATAGTAAACAGAAGACATGTCATTTTTCAAATTAATAGGACAGACAAGCATCAAACCTTGTATTAGTTGGCCACATATAGGCAAAAATGTTGATTATGAGATTTACTTTAAAAGTATTAACTAATACTAAAAAACAAAGGATTGAGCAAGTCAGGAAAATCACACAATAGAGTTACAAATAGCATGGGAACAGGTCATAGCTAAAATTAGAACTCTAGGAAGATAAAAGTTGGGCATGAATATCTCAACAGGAATTAGAACACATTTTGGGCATGAGTTGGCTATCATAATAGTACATAACAGGGCAAGGAACCAAACTCAGAATAAGAAACAGGTATAAGTAACCAAATATTCATAAGCATAATGAATAGAAATTATTCAGGTTGGACACACCTAATGAGCATGCATTAAGGCTTGCATATTAGGCTAAGTATTTAGATAGACTCGCAGAGAAATAGCAAATTATGCATAAAGGATTCAACATGAAGAAAGCAATTTGAGCAAGAACATAGTTTCATAAGGGTTTTGGTACAAGAAATCAAAACAAAGTTCAACAACCATTAATCAGATTTCAATTACGAATCATGCAGACATCATGAATCAATTTAGCTATCCACATGTGAGTTAAAATCAGAACTCGCATAGAATTGAAGCTAGGGGAACTACAGAGTAGTGCTAAAACAAGTAGAATTGTATACGAAGGAAATAATATTAAAATTCAATCAGGCAAATCCAAATAGCACTAATGCACATAACACGAACACGAACAGAAAAACATAGAAGTGCGAGAGTATAAGGCACTAACCAATTGTAGACAAACTAAACAAAGAATGGAAAACTCAAAAATCATCGGAATAGCTGTGATTATTGAAGGACAGTAAAACCTCAACTCACCAGGGCTTCAGAGTTCACAGGAACCTCAAAATGGACTCCTATCGGTGCTTGCACCGGAGGAAGGTGAACAAAATTTGGTGAACTTGGCTTTCAGCCAGCCGAGAGCTCAATTTCAAACTAGTACATAATAAAATGATAGTGAAAGAATAGTTAAGGTGATTTAAAGTCTGTCCAAAAGGGAAATTTGGGAGGGGTTATAGAAATCGAGCAAGCAAACATGGAAAATAGTTAATCAAACAAAAATAAGGAAAGAAAATCACATGCAATCGATAATAGAACTAGTAAAGGAACAAATTAAAATTTCAAACCCTAGTTCGACGGAAATCAAAGATTGGCCGAGGATCTTGGTAATCGGACCCGTATAATCTGGTAGTGAGTGTATATAGACGAAATATCATCTAAGTCTCTAAGATTGAGGACGATTGTTCATAACTCAAGGCCTGGTACTTGCCAAGAATAGGCGAGTACTAGGTGAAGTCAAAATCATGTAAGTAACAAGATGACAGAACGTATAAGGTAAAGGAATCATGGATTGATTCCATTTTGGGGCCGGATTCAAAGAGGATTTGAGGGTATGGCTGCTAGGGTTTCTCATAGACGAGTGGAATGGAGAGGTTTCAGAGGCGGCTATTTAGGTGGGAATGTACCTAAGGTTTAGGTTAGGGGGATTTAAGGAAAGGTAGGGAATTGTTATGGGTCGTTGATCATTTGAGATCAACGACCGGTATCGACAGGGAATGGGGCGGGTTGTTTAAACGGGTCGCAACCGAGTTATTTAAAAGTGGGTGGTTTGATTTGGTCTGGGGAGTTATTGGGCTAAGGTGGGGTGTTTGGGCTGGCAATTAATCCGAAAAATGGCCTGGTTTGGGCCAGCTTTAATAAATAAAGGAATTAAGGAAAACAAAATTAATAAAAATTATCTAAATAAGTGTAAAAAATATTATTGAAGAAAATAATCATTTTAAAATAATATCTAGAGGTTGTAAACATATAAAAGTTATTTTGACTTTGAATAAAATATTAAAATGCAATTAATCGCAAAAATGTGTAAATAGCACAAACAATGCAAATGAAATTATATAAAATGAAATAAAATATTGTAAAGCATATATGTTGTTTTAAATAATAAATTTGGGTGATTAAAGCATCACAAAATAATTTAAAGGGGTAATTAATACATATTCAAGTAATTTAAATGCAAAACAATCAATTTTAAAGCTTTAAAAATTATGGAAGATTATAGAAAATACTTGTATGACTCTTGTATATTGAGTAATGATGCAAAAATGATGTTTTGAAAGTATATATATTTTTTGAAAAATATGAGGAAAATATTGGGTATCAACAGTTGCCCCTCTTTATCCGAGAATGATGAAAGAGTTATCGGGTAAAGAAAGTGATGACCAATTTTGTCCGAAGTGCGTGAGGAATGATGTGTTTTGAAAAACGTGGGGCCAAACCCTAGTTCTTGAGTTGTCTAGATATCACTAGTGTTACGGGAATCATGCCGTGTGTAGTTCTGGATTCAACGGCGAACGAAACCGATGGAGTTGTTATAAGATTGGTCGTGTGTTTCGAAAAAGGATTTTTTGAGTAGGATAGTGTCGTGAGTAACATATCATTTCAGGTGGGGTTATGAATGCAAATTGAATGTTACGGATGTGCAAGGCAGATATTTGAACGGTTATAGAACAAAAGGTAATCAATTACTAATCATCGGTTGCGTTTGAGGTGATCGAAGGATGTGAACGTTGTGAACGCAAACTGGAGCGAGAATTACTCTTGTTTGTAGAACGGTTACCTCCCGAGTTATCTGCAAAACTTAAAATGCGATGCATGCGAATATATATGGGTTATTGCGAAAATTTAAACATGATGCAAATTCACTTCGAATCATAAGAGTTGTCTTTGGAAGATGCGGATGATGTCCTTAGACTATGATGTCCTGGGCCATAAAGTGTTTAATAAGGGATTTGCAGGCAATGAAATGATGTCCTCGGGCCATGAGGATAGTGCCTATGGACTATGACACCTTTGAATAATGATGTGCAATTTCGATAGATCCTGAGGCCATGGCGTGGTATCTTCAGGCTATGAGGATGGTGCCTTTGGAATATGACGCCTTCGGACAATGTGGCGGTGTTTCAGCCCATGTAATGCAAGTTTGTGGTAATATCGATCGCTTGATCAAGGAAACAAGTGATGCTTAGTCATTCGCTAAAACGAGACAAGACAAGGCTTAGTCTTATTTGAGATGAGGGCAACGCTTAGCCCATTGCGAAGAAAAGAGATAATGCTTAATCTTTTGCAGTGTAGCGGAGACAGAGTTTAGTCTCATGTAAGGGAAGGAGATGCTTAGCCTTATGAATTAATGGAGGCAGTGCTTAGCCTTGTGAGAGAAAGAGAGACAGTGCTTAGTCTCATGCGAGGAAGGCAGTGTTTAGCCTTATGCAATAATGTAGACAGTGCTTAGTCTCATGTGTGGAAAGGAAATGCTTAGCCTTATGCAATAAAGGAATTCAGTGTTTAGCCTTATGTAGTAATGGAGACAGTGCTTAGTCTCATGCAAGGAAAGGCAATTCTTAGCCTTATGTAATAATGGAGGCAGTGCTTCGCCTCATGCAAGGAATGGAGACAATACTTAGTCTCATGCAAAGAAAGAAAGTACTTAGCCTTATACAATAATGGAGACAGTGCTTAGTCTCATACAAAGAATGGAGACAGTGTTTAGTCTCATGTAAGGAAAGGCAATGCATAGCCTTATGCAATAATAGAGACAGTGCTCATTCTCATGCAAAGAATGGAGACAGTGTTTAGTCTCATGAAAGAAAGGCAATGTTTAGCCTTATGCGGTGATGAGGGCAGTGCTTAGCCCTATGCAAGAAGAGCAATGATTGAATGCGAGAGGGAAAAGTATTTCTTAGCTTGATGCATTTGCGTTTGGCGACTTTTGTCGGTGTGAAGATAGTGATCTTGTTGTCTATATATATTTGCGGATGTTTTTGTTACGTCCATCGTGCCTGCATCCAAAGAAAAATCGTGAGTTTGGAGGGGGGAAAGTTGGTTTGTGCTCTCGATTCCTTGCTTTGCCTTTTCTCTTGTCTTGAGGTCTTGCTTGACTCACCCCGGGTAGCGTCTGACTATTGTAGAAAATACAAATTTTGAAAACATGCATTTGTGATAAATCATTTGTAGTTATTTGAAATATGTGATAATGACTAAGAGTAAACAATTTTGATGAATTGGCGACTGTGACATGCTTTTGAGACATTGCAACCTCCTTAACTCGAAATTTTAAGGATGCTCCTCAAAATTTTGCCCTAGTTTAAATGCATACTTCTGACGATACATTCCTTGGAAATTAAACATAATGAGATAGGGCGAGCTCGAGATCTTGCCCCAGTTTATGACCATAGGGGGAATGAAGATTTTATTATGACGTGACCGAACCTACAGGGCTGCCTACGTATCCCCTCTTAAATGGAAATCAAGTCAAGCATAGTTCAGGTTACATAAAATAGAAAGTGCGAACATAATCTTAAACATAACATCTCTTGACTGCATATGAATTGATAGGTTTTGGCCATATATCTCCATCCATCTCTACAAGTATAAGTGCTCCTCCTATTAGTACTCGGTTAACCATGTAAGGGCCTAGCCAGTTGGGTGAGAATTTCCCCTTTGCTTCATCTTGATGTCGGAAGATCCATTTCAGTACCAGTTGCCCCGGTGTGAATTGCCTTGACCTAACCTTTTTGTTGAAAGCTCTTGCCATTCTATTCTGGTAGAGTTTACCGTGACACACTGCGTTCATTCTTTTACCATCAATGAGAGCTAGTTATTCATACCGGTTCCTTACCTATTCTACCTTGCTGAGTTCGGCTTCTTGTATGATTCTTAAGGAAGGGATTTCCACTTCAGCGGGAATAACGACTTCAGTATCGTAAACAAGTGGATATGGAGTTTCCCCAGTTTATGTACGAATTGTGGTTTGATACCCGAGTAAAGCAAATGGTAGATTTTCATGCCATTGTTTGAAATTGTCCACCATTTTCCTCAGTATCTTCTTGATGTTCTTATTGGCAGCTTCTATGACTCCATTCATTTGCGGCCTGTATGATGTGGAATTCCGATGCTTGATCTTGAATGTTTCACACATGGCTTTTATCATATCACTATTGAGATTGGCGGCATTTTCAGTGATGATTAACTCAGGTAATCCAAATCGACAAACAATGCGATCTCTGACAAAATCTGCTATGACTTTCTAAGTCATAGTCTTATAGGACGCGGCTTCAACCCATTTTGTGAAGTAGTCTATAGCCACCAAAATGAACCTATGTCCATTTGAAGCAGCGGGTTCGATTGGTACGATGACATCCATGCCCCAAGCAGAGAAAGGCTAGGGCGAATTTGTTACATTGAGTTAGTTGGGCGGCACTTGTATCATATCAGCATATATCTAGCATTGGTTACATTTTTGAACATATTTTATGCAGTCTGTCTCTTATAATCTTCTTGGACAAAACCAAACCGTTCATGTGTGGTCCGCAAGTTCTGTCATGTATTTATTTAAGCAATCTAGATGCCTCATATCGCAGTAATCCCAAATTAGGAGTCCTTCTGTACAGAATTCCTCCACTTTGAAAGAAATGATTAGCCAATCTTCGAAGCGTGCACTTCTGAATGTGTGTAGCATTCTCTGGATATTCTCCCTTTTCCAAGTACTCCTTGATGTCGTGGAACCCCAAGTTTCTGCCAAACGCTTCTTCAACATGAGCATAATAAGCTGGCTACTTCCTATTGGGATAGGATCGATGAAATTCTTGTCTGGATATTTTATCATGGAAGACAAGGTAGCTAATGCATCTGCAAATTCATTCTGAATCCTTGGAACATGCTTGAATTCTATTTTTGTGAACATCTTGATCAGCTCTTGTACACAATGAAAGTATGGAAATATTTTTGTATTCTTAGTAGCCCATTCTCCTAGAACCTGGTGCACCAATAGATCTGAATCTCCGATTACCAGCAACTCCTGAATGTTCATGTTGATGGCTAACTTGAGTCCTAAGATGAAGGCCTCGTATTCTGCAATATTGTTGGTGCACGGGAACCTGAGTTTTGTGGATACTAGGTAACCTTGACCAGTTTATGATACTAAGACATCTCCGATTCCCACTTCCTTGAAGTTTTCTGCTTCGTCAAAGAACATCCTCCAATCGTCGTATGCTTCGGTAATATCTTCTCCGGCAAATGATACCTCTTCATCGAGAAAATACGTCTTCAGTGATTCGTATTCTCCATCTATGGGATTTTCTGCCAAATGATCAGCCAATGCTTGCCCTTTGACTGCCTTCTGAGTTTAATAGATGATGTTGAACTCACTCAGCAATATCTGCCACTTTTCTTACTTACCCGTAGGCATGGGCTTCTGAAAGATATATTTTAGCGGATCCATCCTTGATATGATATATGTAGTGTACGCACAGAAATAATGTCTTAACTTCTAGGCTATCCATGTCAAAGCACAGCAGTTGCGTTCCAACAAAGAGTACCTGGCTTCGTAAGGCGTGAACTTCTTGCTGAGATAATATATCGCCTGCTCCTTCCTCCCAGTTTCATCATGTTGTCCTAGAACGCAACCAAAGGCCCCATACAACACAGACAGATAAAGCAAAAGAGGTTTTCCTGGTTCTGGTGGGACCAACACGGGTGGTTTAAATAAAATACTCCTGGATTTGTCGAAGGCTTTCTATCATAATTCAGTCCATCTTGTTGCAGCATCTTTCCTCAGCATTTTGAAGATTGGCTCAGATATCACCATTGATTGTGCTATAAAATGGCTGATATAATTAAGGGGCCCTAGAAAACGCATCACATCTTTCTTATCCTTTGGCAGTGGCAAGTCCTGGATAGCTTTGATTTTTGACGGGTCTAGCTCAATTCCTCGACGACTGATGATGAAAACTAACAATTTTCCAGCAGGGATTCCGAAGGCACATTTTGCAGGGTTCAACTTCAAGTTGTATTTTTGAAGCCGATTAAAAAATTTCTTCAGGTCTGCTATGTGATCCGAACTGCTTTTAGATTTGATTATAACATCATCCATGTACACCTCTATTTCCTTGTGTATCATGTCGTGGAAGATAGTCTTCATGGCCCTCATGTAGGTGGCCCCATAATTCTTCAAACCAAACGGCATCATTTTGTAACAACATATTCCCCATGGCATGATAAATGCGATCTTTTTGGCATCCTTTTCATCCATCCAAATCTTATGGTATCCTGCGAAGCAATCCACAAAGGATTGGAGTTCATGCTTGGCACAGTTGTCAATTAGTATGTGTATGTTCGGCAGTGGGAAATCATCCTTAAGACATGCTATGTTCAGATCTCGGTAATCGACACATACTCTAACTTTCCCATCTTTTTTTGGAAACGACACAATGTTATCTAACTAGGTCGCGTATTCGACCGCTCGGAGAACCTTGGCTTTAATGTGTTTGGTGACCTCATCTTTTATCTTCAAACTCATATTCGGCTTGAACTTTCTGAGCTTCTATTTTACCGGTGGACATATGGGATTGGTAGGTAGCTTGTGAGCTACTATGGATGTTCTCAACCCTGTCATATCGTCGTAGGACCATGCGAAAATACCCTCACATTATTTTAGAAAACTGATATACTCTTCCTTTTCTGTCGGTGATAGATGGATTCTTATGCGAGTTTCCTTGACTGTTTCATAATATCCTAAGTTAACGACCTCAGTTTCCTCCAAATTAGACTTTGGTTTGTTTTCAAAATTCTCTACTTCTATGACAATTTTCTTAGGTATTACATCATCCTCTAGATCTTCCGAATCATTGTCCTTATGTTGCTTTTTCTCATTACATGTCACAGTGGTAGGTTCATCAGTATATGTAATAACTATGCTGAAAAGAATGTAGAAAGATAATAATAAATATGAAAAGAAATAATGCATTAATAAAACTTTTAAAATGTCAACACGTACTACTCGATGGTTCGAGTAATTATTTCAAATATAATTCTGAAAAATGTCTTAAATGCTCAAAACAATTTAAAAATAAGACATGCTAATTTGCCAGGCTACCTAGGAACTCGGCGAGCCCGGGATGGTGCGACCGTCCAATTCTTGAGAACAACTCCCTCTTCCATTGTGTGAATGGAAAGGTCTTCCTCCTCATTCTCCTCAACAACTACACTGCAGTCCATGTCTTCTTCGTCTAGAAACAACTTCCTCATACCGACCAAGATCTCTTCTTCCTCGAATCCCCACATCATGTCAGCCTGATGGAATATCTGGTGCATAATTGGTATGGGTTGTTCCAGCAGATAGTAATCGGCGTGCCAAGGCGGTGTCCAATTCTGATATTCTTGCATAGTATATTCATATCCGAGTCCAAAGGTCATGCCATGATACTGTGGTTGTATGGGTTTAGTGATCCCCTGAATCTTTTTTCCGAGATCCTTTCCTGGTTCATATCCCGTCCACAACAATATGACTTCTATCTTGTTGCTCTACCATCGATCCATTTCAATTACGTTAACCGTTTAATGCGATGATATATTTCTCCGCCCAACTTCCTTATGTTTTCGATGACTAGAACGGTCTGATTGGTGTAAATAGGGTTGCTTCTATCTCCATGAATGATCACCTCCTGGTGATTCCACTCGAACTTCACGGCCTGGTGCAGAGTAGAAGCCACTACCCCAGCTGCATGTATCCATGGTCGTCTCAACAATAGGTTGTAAGTAGCCGATATATCTAGCACTTGGAACTCATTCCAAGAATAACAACTTCAAGTAAAGAATCCAACGGTTAAATAATAAATATGGAATAAATGGAATAAGAACTTCAACTAAACATGTAGAGCAATTAACAAGTAAGAGATAAAACAAGTAGAGCATGAAGGAATCTACATAACTAAACCCGGTAAATTTTCACATTTAGCCCTGCACACACTCGTCACCTTGCGTACACGGCTTCCACACATCACAATTATCACAAAACAACACCAATCCTAAGGGGTAATCCCCCCACACAAAGTTAGGCAAGACACTTACCTCAAAATACACTAACTCTTGAGCTTCTGAAAGCTCTCCTCACACTCATCCGACCACCTGAATGGAGCACCCTTTTGGGTCAATTTGGTCAAGGGCGATGCAATAGATGAAAATCCCTCCACAAAGCGACGGTAATAACCCTCCAAACCAATAAACCTCCTAATCTCCGTGGCTGAGAACGGTCTAAGCCAATTCTGCACCGCCTCTATCTTCTTCGGATCCACCTGAATACCCTCGCTGGACATCATGTGTCCCAAGAATGCTACTGAACTGAGCAAAACTCACACTTTGAGAACTTTGCATAAAGCTTCTCCTCCCTCAATCTCTGTAATACAATCCTCAAATCCTGAGCGTGCTCCTCTTGGCTACGAGAGTACACAAGGATGTCATCAATGAATATAATGATGAATGAGTCCAAATAGGGCTGGAATACACTGTTCATCAAATGCATGAATGCTGTTGGGGCATTGGTCAGCCCAAAAGACATCACCAAGAACTCATAATGGCTATATCGGGTCCTGAAAGCTGTCTTAAGAATATCTGAATCTCGAATCTCAGGTTAGTGATAACCGGACCTCAAATCATTCTTGGAGAACACCCTCGCTCCCTAAAGTTGGTCGAAGAAATCATCAATACGAGGTAAAGGATACTTGTTCTTGACTGTGACCTTGTTCAACTGCCTGTAATCAATACATATTCTCATGGAACCATCCTTCTTTTTCACAAATAGAACCGGTGCACCCCAAGGTGACACACTAGGCCGAATAGCCTTCACATTCATGCTTCCAATTCGTATCTCATGCAGGACCTTACCTAATCTCTTCAGAGTGGTTAGTGGACATATGTTAAGACTAACACCTCCATCTATCAGGACCCTGGCAATGAACTTGTCATCGAATTGCACTGCGATGTGCAATGCCTTGTAGTGACTCAGTCCTTCTGGTGGTAACTCATCTTCGTGGAAAGTGATTTTGTGGCTCTCTAATACCTGTCTGAGCATGTTATACATATCTCCACTAGTGATGCCGGCGGGTACATAAGCTTCACTTAACACCTTTATCAAAGCATTCTTGTGCGCATCTAAGTTTTGCAACAGTGATAAGATGGATATCTGACCAGGAGTCCTATTCAGGTGGTCAACAACAAAGTATTCCCTTGCTTGTATCTTCCTCCAAAGATCGTCAGTTCCAGTCTCAACAACAGGCGGCGTAGGTGCATCTTCCTTGCTTGTTCCTCCCAGATTCTCAGGTGTCTAGTCATACATTGCACGACACATGTTACTTCCATTTTTGCTTTTTCCTTTCTTCTTGCTTCCGCAACAAAATCCCACGGGATGGCATCAGGCTTGTAAGATGGTGCGAGAGCTACCATTAGAGTGAAGGGTGTAGCTACCTCAACTTCAAATGACGCCTGGGTTTGTACCACAACTGGCGTGAGGGTGACCGGAGATGTTTTAGGAGCGTCTCCCTCTCAAATGAGTCCAATGGACCCTTCCTGATCCTACTCTTCATCAGTTTCTATCTCGTTCACTCCCTCACTTCTATGATCCGGGGGAGGGTTATTGCGGACGTTCGGTGCAGCTTCCTTTGCTTGTATAGCCATAGTGTTGATCAGCGTCTGAATCTTGTCTTTCAATGTGTGGCTATCCTCAATGGTATGATCCTTCATGCCTTAATTATAACCTCTTGTTTTGTTAGGGTTGATCCATTGGGAAGGATTTTCCACAACAACAACAGGAATAGGGGTGACGTAACTAGCGGCCTTTAGTATTTCATTCAATTGGGTTATGGGTTTAGCAATTGGGGTGTATTGTCTAGGAAATCTGCGGTCAAAATTTAGACATGGCTTTAGGTAGCTTTGGCGAGCGGGTTGAGGTGAATGGTAATATGCAAGTTAAGTGTTATAGGTATGGTAGGTGGTGGCAGGGTATTGGTATTTTGGGGGTGAGGGTTGATATGTTAATAGAGGTATTTAGTATGTGAGGGGTGACTTAGGGCCCTGGGCTACCATCATGGCACCTACTTCTTTCTTCTTTGAAATACCTCATGATTGCAAAACTTTATTTGTAGCCTGCAGCACCTCAAAATTAGTTACTATCGCACTCTTGATTCCTTCTTCTATTCTTTCCCCTAACTTTATGATGTCTGAGAACTTATGATTTTCGATGACCATTAACCATTCATAATATTGCGGATCTTGTGCTCTAACAAAGAACTTGTTCATTTGTTCTTCTTCAAGTGCTGACCTTATCTTTGCGACCTCTGATCTCCAATGAGTAGCATACTCGTGAAAGGTTTCTGTCGACTTCTTCTTGAGGTTTTGAATGTAGAAAATGACTGACGCATTTTTCGTGTTGAACCTGAATCTGTCCATGACATCTGATGCCATACTTACCCAATTAGCCCACTTCTTTGGATTTTGACTGATATACCAAGACAAAGCGTCTCATGTAAGGATTTGCATGAATAATTTCATGAGGATTTGTTCATTCTTACCCACTGCTACAAGCTTGTCACAATATGTTCTTAGATACACCTTCGGATCACTAGTGCCATCGAACATTTGGAACTTTGGAGGTTTGTAACCCTCTGGCAGTTCCACATCTGGCTGAATACACAGATCTTCGTAATTCAAACCTTTAATGCCTTTCCCACCTTCAACACTCTCAACTCTCCCTATGAGTTACTTGAGTTCCTCCGCCATGTTTCTAATGAGCAAGTCCTTCTCATTCGGTTCGGGTATGTATAGGGTTTGTTGTGGGGTATGGGGTAACATTTCTACATATATCGGATTGCTTTGATGAGTCCCTGGAACTTGGGTATATGGGTGATTGTTGGTTGCATTTTGGGGATCGAGAGTAGGTTGTGGTGCATTTTGTGGAGTGTTGAGTAGTTTGCGGGTATTTAGTTGGATGATGGTGATGTTTCTGAGGGGTTTGCACTGGTGGTGGGTTAAGGTTTTGGGGAGGTGCGGGATTATGATACTTGTGTGGTGCTGGAGGATTTGGAGCCATGGGTGGTGGTTTCTAGTTTTGGGTAGTCGTGTTTTGCTGGTTGATGTTGGGAACATTGAGAGTAAAGGTTTGCCAGATTTCGGACCTGCTCAAGCTCGCCCTGTAGTTCCAAGATTTTCTGCTCCAAACATAAGACCAACTCGTTCTGCCCCGGAGTACTTCTTCCATCTGAAGTATCAACATTTTCCGCCACAACAGCATTGTCTTTCCGGATACCACCTAAATCATCCATTTTCCCTTTTCCCTTTATTTTGCTTTTCGGGTTGCTAGGTGGAGGAGGAGGTGGAGGACCTCTGGATCTAGTGTGGTATATTGATGATGCCAGTATGCACGAACAAACCTTTGGGGATGGGAATAATCAGAAACAAAGAAAAGCAAAAGGTAACCAAGTCAGTAAGGTAAAATAAAAGAGTGTTCGCAATATTTAAACATGTTTCACAAAGTCATGCAATAATTCATGTCCTAATTTGGGGACCTCATCGTGCCTAATTTAGGCCTAAGCGACACATAGACTTTGGTAAAATTGGTGTCAATGTTTGCTTCATTTCATTATGCAAAACTGAGCCAAAACAATCTTTTACTAAACCGACAATAAAATAATAAAGTTACTAATGACATTTAGCCTTATTACATCAAAATCTAATCTAAGCTAGAAAGCAGTAAAGAACATCATCTCCTAATCCACTTGGTCCCTGAAGGACCTTCTCCATGCTTGGCTCTTTTCACCCCATCAATCATGTTTCCCAGATCGCGCATATCTAGCAATAATTAACATTTTCCAGCTTTCCTCCTTCATCGTCGTCCATGCCTTGACAATCCGAAAGTCTCTTTCTCATATTCCCTTCTAGCTCCATCGGTCCTTGTTCCAGGTATTCCAATCATTTTGTTGACTTAGTGGCAATCTCCTTCCATTCCCTTATCGCCTCCATGTTCACTTTGTGCTGCTCCAGATATTTAGCTTTGGACTTGAACACCCTTTTGCGTAGCGTCTTGTACTTTACTTGTGCCTCAACCACTTCATCTATGATCCTATCCTTCAGAGTGACTCATCGTTTGATGTCCCCAGCTACGTCGTCTTCCAGCCATGATAGATAGTAGTACATATGACCGGCGTGATACTTGTCTAGCTCAATAGTTTCTCCTTTCACAATGATGTTTTGGTTCCATATGTGTTGCACTTCGAACTTGAACGGGGTGACATCTTTCTTGAAATATGGCTTGAACTAGACCATGTTGGAAACCCGAGGTATGACTTGTTTTCTTCCAACTTGTCTCATTAACTTTATAGGAGCGTAAGGGTAGATGCCTCGCAGCCCGATCAGTACCAAGTGAGTAGTTCCGTTTTATCTGATGATGAACTCACTACTAGGAAACCATTCAAATATCTAATGAACTTGCTCGTCTGTTAGATTGCTGAAGAAACGCACCCAACTTACAGCATTTACAGGCATTGCAAACCTATTTGGAATAAACGTAATTTTCTTTGGGTGACGGTTAGCTATGTAGTCATTTAGTTGCCTTCGTAGAAGCTGTTGACGATACTCACCCCTCTGAAAGTGTTCCAGCAGTCAGACTTGTAGCAATAGATTGCAACCCTCAAAGTGTCCAAACCCATGCTCGCACCGATCTAGAGCACAGTACATCTCAGCTAAGATCATTGGGATGATAGTATAAGTTTTTCCTTCGATACCATCCATTAAGGTCCTCCTGACCATGGTTAAGCGAGTATGAATCCTTCTTCCTTTCATTGGAAAGATCAACAACCCCGGGAAGTAGACAATGAAAACATAAACTCGGCAATTCACCCATCCCAAAGAAGTAATGTCTAGTTCATCATGATGAAGACGATATGACTTGCTATGCCATAACGCTCGTAAAGAAAATCAAAAGGGATGTATGATTTCTTTAGATAGAGCAGTTCATCATTCCTCTTAAAACCCAGCATTTTCAGAAATTTATGGGGAGTGCGATTCTCTGGTACTAGCAGTCCCGGACTATCCCATGGTAACTTGGCGAAACCCCCTATTTCTTCTAGGAGAGGAGTCATTTCTATAGTGCCAAATCAAAAAATAGCTTGTTTCGCATCCCAAAATATGGTAGCGACCTCGATCAGTTCCTTATTTGGTTGAATGTTCAGCAAAGATGGCAGGTCACTAAGTACTCTCCTCACATAATGTTTATCACAAGGTGCAAGGTATTTCCACCAATCAAGTAGAAAAGGCGGGACATTCTGGACCATACCGAACCTGGGATTTTGTGCTTCATTTTCTGCAAACAAATAAGAGTTAGCCCTTTCCCCCTCCAAATTCGACTATTTACGCAATAATGATCAGTATGCTACCATATTTTCTCCAAGTATGCACATAATATGCTAGTGTCCATTGGGATTGTGGAAATCTCGTCGGACTTTGAACAAGGTTTTATCTATATGAGTTGTTACGTCAGTGACGTCTCAATCCGTACTAGGTTTAGCATGATGCATGTACATTTCAAATTGGAGTGGGGTTTCTAGAAGGGTCTAGACTGGTACTCCCAAGTGTAAAACTTGAGAGGGAAAGGCACGGGACCATCGACTGCACCGCTAATCGATTAGTCTTCCGCAAATAAGCCTTTCCGATTTAAAAAGAGTGATTTCAGGAAAGCGCGAACATTCATCAAGCACCTCTATGTTGGTAATTGGCACAAGTGGAGTATGATGTGGTGCATGATTTGTGTAGAAATAATAACACATTGCCAAGTATTTGCATGATAAAAGTACGTAAAAGCAGTAAATAACATAGTAAAGGGGAATATGAAAAGAAGAGAAAAGTAAAGAAAGACAAAAGAAAGAAGTCAGTTTAGCTCATGAAAATGTGCGAGAACGTAATGAAGCAAGTAGGGAAATAGGGATGGGAGAGTCATAGAAATCTTAGACAAGATGAAAGAGATGGATAGAGGTCATACATGTCATAGAAAATAAAGGAGAATAAGAGAAGGGATGTTCATGTCATAGCAGTTTAAAATAAATAAAGGTGAATAGGGAAATGGATGTGCATGTCATAGAAGTTTAAAACAAATGAAGAAAAAATAAAGAAAGTAATCAACATAAGTCAAGTTCTTCATGGTAAGAGCCTAAGAATATCCCCAGCAGAGTCGCCATGGTGTCGCGCCCCGTGTCCTCGTGAAAGCGGGTTTTGACCTGTGACAAATTCTTTAAATGAAGGTATTAAAATAGTAGAGTCACCACATAACAATTTTTAAGGTGCGTTAGGGCACCTGTTTGGAAATAACTCTGTTTGACTAGTTCGTGTCACCAAAGATCGGGTAAGGGCTCAAATTACCTCAAATAGAAGGTGTTAGGCACTCTTCGAGGTCCACAACTGTGGGTCCTGGCCAAATTTTAAACTAAGTGGATTATGTGATTAGGCTAGGTGATCAAATAAATAAAGGGAAATGTAGAAGTCGAAGATTCTTACTATAACACATGAGAATTGGTACAAATCTTAATTGTAACGATCTGACCAGCCGTTTTGAGAATTTACACTTTGCTCAGTTGTTTGAGGGCATGAGTAGCTCCGTATGATGTACTATGACTTATGTGAATCATCGATTTTGGTTTTCAGGTTATTCGGAATTGCTTTGAAAGAATGATTCTCATCTAGAAGCTTCAAATTTGAAAGAGTCGACCAAGTTTGACTTTTTATAAATTTGAACCTGAAATAGAGTTTTGATTTTCCATTAGCTCTGTTGGGTGATTTCGTACTTAGGAGCGTGTCCGGATTGCGATTCGGAGATCCGTAGTTGAATTTGGCTCGAAATGGCAAAAGTTGAAATTTTGGAAAGTTTGACCGGGATTGGACTTTTTGATATATGATTCAGATTATGATTCCGGGAATTGGAATAGCTTATTTATGTTATTCGGGACTTGTGTGCAAAATTTGAAGTCATTCCGGATTATTTTGCTATATTTCGGCACGAGTTATTGAATTTGAAAGTTTAAAGTTCATAGATTTCGATTTGAGGTGCGATTCGTCGTTTTGATGATGTTATATGTGTTTGGAGTCCTCAAGTAGGTCCGTATTGTGTTATGGAACTTATTGGTATATTCGGACAGGGTCCCGATTGGCTCGGGTAATTTTAAGACGAGGTTTAGATCATTTCATTCCCTTTTGGATTTTTGCTAAGATTTCTGGTTCTGGTGTTTTTGCATCTGCGGAAGAGTGGGCGTATATGCAAGTCTGCAGATGCAGACAATTGGCCGAAGAAGTGTAGCAGGCTTGGCTGGAGGTCATCGCAGATGCGGAGGAGGAGTCACACGTGCGAGTAAGCAGAAGCGGAAATTATTCCGTGGGTGTGGGGTTTGTTGGGCAAGGCTATTTTCGCAGAGGCGAAGTTTTTATCGTAGAAGCGGTGGTCGCAAATGCGAAGAATTGTCCACAAATGCGGGATCGCTGAAGCAGAAGCTATATTATCGAGGGCTTTGGTTCTTTCTTCATTTTAGGAGTTATGGAGCTCGGATTGAGGCGATTCTTGAGGCAATTTTCACCATATGAACTGGGGTAAGTGTTCTCTACTCAGTTTTGGGTATATTTCATGAATCTACCTTCGTTTTTTGTAATTGGATTGTGAATTTTATAGAGGAAATTGGGGGTTTTTGCCTAAAGTTTCATAATATGAATTTTTAAGTTTTGAACATCGAATTGCGGTCGGATTTGAGTGAAACTAGTATTGTTTGAACTTGTAATTGAATGGGTTGTTGAATTTTGTAAATTTTGTTGGGTTCCGAAGTGCGGTCCCGGGTTGGGCTTTTGGCCGATTTTGGGCTTTCGATTCAAGATTTGATATTTTCGATCGGGATTGGTTCCTATACCATTATTTGATGTATTTGAGTTGTTTTTGGTTAGTTTTTGAGTCGTTTGGAGGTCAGAACACGCGAGATGGCATTTTGGAGCATCGCTTGGCTTGCTCGGTGTTGGAATTGCCTTGTTCGAGGTAAGTAACTCTTATAATCTTAGTGCTGAGGTTATGAAACCCCGAAATACATGTTATGTGATTGGAATTGAGGTAACGTGCATGCTAGGTGACGGGCGTGTGGGCGTGCACCCTGTGAATTGAGACTTTGTTATTCCAATGGCACTGTATAGTGGTCCTACTTTGTTGATATCCGTGTTTTTACCATGTGATAAAGTAGTTAAGCTGTAAATCATGCTAGATATCATGTTTTGGCATTATGTCGATACTGTTTGGACCCGTAGTGGTTGCCTCTTACTGTCATCTCACTTATTTCATTGATATTTCATACTCAATCATATCCATGCATTCATACCATATTTCAGTCTCAGATATTATTTATTGATACATCATATCATTGTTTTCAGCCTAGTTTCATGACATTGTAAGCCCGTGAGTGAGACTGGAGAGATTGATGACTGAGTGAGGTCGAGGGCTTGAGTGAGAGTGACATTTTGGGATCGGGCTACACGCCGCAACATCTTATATTGATTATATTTTTATATGTATCGGGTTGCATGCCGCAACGAGCTTTTAGGCTATATACATATATATTATAGGATCGGGTTGCACGCCACAACAATATTGGATCGGGTTGCATGCCGCAACAATATTGGATCGTGTTGCACGCCGCAACAATATTGGATCGGGCTACACGCCGCAGAAATATAGCGCTTGGGCTTAAGGAGCCCCTCCGGAGTCTGCACACCCCCAGTGAGCGCAATCGAATTTATATATGTGGATCGGGTTGCACTCCGCAACGGGCCTTATGGTCAAATATTGATCGGGCTGCACGCTGCAGAAGGTATTGTACAATGCTGAGTGATTGAGTGTGCTGAGCATTGAGCATAGTGAGAGAGAATGCGAGACAATGAGATAGAGTACTCTGAGAGTGGGAGTACAGGAGCTCATCATTGAGATGCATTGCATTTGACATGTGTACTTGAGATACATGCATAGAGATGCATTTCCTTCTGCTACCCGATTTTTGATACATTTATGATTTTACCTGTATCTTGACATGTAGCCATAGAGAAGTACTTTTCTCATGCTATCTAAAAATGAAACATCTTACTATTTGTTGAAAGGAGTTTTGGGAAAAACCACAGTTTTGAAACTTTCTCGTACTTTGGCTTTTTCGGTTAAAGATTTGGGATTTCACTGAGATACCTGAAAAGAAATGCCTATTTTTTTGGATCTGTGAATGAAGTGAGCCTTTTATTTCCGAGATACTCTTTTGTTATTGTACTATGCTGTTATGAACTGCGGTGGAATATTGGGGAAATGTATTAGTTTTATAAAACTAATACATACTGCTATGCTGTTATTAGAAGTACATGATTTGTACTACCATTTCTTGGGGAAATGTATTAGTTTTATATATCTTCTTTTAATTAATTGCCTTATTAATTTCATTGGAATTGGATAGTTGATAATTGGCTTACCTAACGGGTTGGGTTAGGTGACATCACAACTAGTGGATTTGGGGTTGTGAGAAGTTGGTATTAGAGCTCTAGATTTATAGGTTCTACAAGTCTTGAGCAAGTGTCTAGTAGAGTCTTGTGGGTCGATATGATGACGTCCATACCTATCTTCGAGAGGCTATAGGACATTTAGGATGTACTTCCCATCTTTCTTTCCTTATTGTGCGGTATTGATTTGGATTGAAGTTTAACTCTTTGAATTCATTCCACACATTTGTATGCGCATGTGAGTGCTCGGTATCGGTTGTGCGCCGATGGCTTATGATTCCATGGTTGAGGTACGAGATATGATTTTGGCATATTGATGATGGGCCATTCTGGAGGACTTGAGTCCGGGTTTTGACGGTGGCTTGAGCATAGAGATTTAGGTTGTGCGAGAACGTGTTTTGGGACTTATATGTTTGGTGGTGTCCCTATTAGAAGAATTTGTGATTGGATGACTGTGGGGTGAGTATGATGAGACTGTGAAATATGTTTAGATTGTATAAATGTGACGAGAAGAGTTTTATTGAGATGTAGCAAGGACTATGAGGTGTTTGATTTCGGTCTTGATTTGGCTTATGGTCTCGAGTTATAGGTATGTTGAGGGATCTCTCATGTTGTTTAGTTGTGGAATAAAGTAGATTCTCATGTCTTGTTAATAAGTTCAGAATCAAGAAGATTAAATGATTGCATAGTAGTCATGACTATGGAAGGGTATAGAGAGATGTCAGTTTGAGGCAGAGCAGGCGGGTTATCTCGTGCGAGGTGTCCTGAGGTTGTGTGGTCCTTATGAAGTTTTGTAGAGAGTTCTCTTTTACTAGTGAATGATATATGTTGCAATTTGAGTTTGGAAAGCTTGTGGAAGTTGGCTTGACTATTACAAGGGTGAATGCGAGATTTGCAGACGATTTAAGGTATTATATGGTTTGTGTTGCATGGGCTTGCGAAGGATTTAGTTGAATTTCAGTGCGGGATTCTGGTAGTAATAGAGTGTGGGTATTGTGATGTTATTGACTGTTTTATTCTATGGCTTTGAGCCAAGTGGGGGGAGCCTGCTATCGACGAGTTGATTGCACGATTATGTGTTGTATTTGTTTCGGTTCGGGGTATATTGGTGAATCAGTTATGACTTGCAGGGGTTGAGATTGAGGATGACTCGAGTAAGGGGATATCTGGATACGAGTTGTATTACACTCTATGGATATATTGGAATTATGGAATGATTGAGTGGTTAGTCGTGAAAGATATAGTGTACAAGGAGTAGGAATTTGTTCGGTTGCTTAGGGGTGTGGGTTACTCCCTTGGGTGTGGGTGTGTTAATGGGGCACAAGTCGTTCGGTCCGTTTGGTCGATTTAATTTAGGTTTGAGTAGAGTGGATGACTCTCGAGAATGGTTCTAATAGATTCAAGATTAATATATAGCGATTTGGAATTTTCAAGATATATATATGGATAGAAACTGAGAGTTACATTGGATGGTGTCGAGACTTACGGTAATTCTCTATGACTATGGATTCTATATTTTAGTATAAGAAACAGGGAAGAGGAACAATTTTAAATTCACATAAGGTCTTTCGGAGTGGATGTCTCGGTTGTGATGCTTTTGGGGTACTTAAAATGGAATTCGGCGGCTTATGGGCCTTTGGGCATTGTGGTTTTATACTAGGGTCTCGTGTGTGGTGAATTTTGTTTAAGGGTCATGGTGTTCCAGCAAGGAGAAGTATTAGTTTGAAGGCAATTTGGAAGGGACTTGGAGAAATAGGACTGTATGGTAGTAGGTTGGGCTAGCACAATAATGGGCATGATCGATTCTTTGGGTACTTATGGCGTGGCTAGTCTCTACAGGTGTTTCGTGGCAATGCTCTTGGGTTTTGGCAACCTGTGTGGCTAGGTTGAGTTAGAGAGATTCGGTTTTGATATCTTGGTTATGTGCAAATGGATTTCAAAGAGTTCTCAATGGTTTTAACCACGGTTCGAGGAGTATATTTCCTACCGACATAAGGAATATGTTGCGTATTGGGATTTTCTCCGGGATGAGATCAAATGGAAGGTTTCTGACTTATCGAGTATGTATTCTACTTGGGACTCAAAGTTGATTATGAGATTCTTTTACTCCTCACAAGATGGCATGGTAGATGCGGTGTTGTGTGGGATTGATATTTGCATGTGCAAGGTCACAAGTCAGTTTGGAAGGGCAGGGCATATATTCGTAGGCAGCATGGACTGATTCAAATGACTAGGCAAATGATATTACTAATCGGTATGGCCTGAAAAGAGTATACATTTTGGAAGGGGCAATGTGTTTTGATTTATGGCCACTTCATTGGTATTAGGCACTCTCCTGGTTGATCGATGGCTGATATTCAAATTTTGCTATATGGCACGGAAGAATTTTAGATGTATTCCTCGTGGGATGATCATGTATGATAGATGTGTTAGACATTCTTGCGGTGGAATTTGGATCAGATATGGTGATTCGTGTGTTCTATTGATTTGTAGACTGGGAGTTCTCAAGAACATGTTGTTTCATGATTGTGGACTGTGAAGTCATGGTCGAAGCAAGCTAGACGATTAGTATGATTTATGATTCAGTCATTGTGTGCTTTCAGAGGGTTATATATCCATGTATTGGTGCCCGAAGTTGATTTGGGGGTCCAGTGGTAGGCCCAATTAGGGTATGTATTTTATACCGAGTCAGATTGATTGACTCCATACTGCTATTCTTGAGAGATGTGCCATTCAACTGTTGTTGAGCTTATTTGTGTTCTGATATGTTCGGTGAGTTACTTTTTTATGCTACGAGGGGTTATGATTCGTTAGTTTTAGGCACACATGGTACGGTTCTATTGTGATCTTATAACGGAATTTAAGCGAGATGAGTAGTTGGGTATTGCATGATTAAGGGCGTATTGGTTATGTTCTTTCGGGTTTTGTGTGGCATTGTGTCATCTTCTTCTCCGTGGTTATGGTAATGCGCTTTGGGTACTTGATGTAAAATTTCGCGTGGCTATTGATTTTGAGCATGGTGGCTCGAGGTGTCTCATATGGGCCAGTGTTTGCATGGGGTCGCACATTATGGCAGAGTTATGTTGAGAGATGATCCTTCATATTAGATTCGTGTGTTTTGATTCTACGGTGTGTGATAGGTTCTTAGCATTGTGTCGGGGTGGTACCCATCGCGCTTGCGAGATGGTTCTCTTGTTTGAGTCATTTTCGTGTTTGAGTACATCTGGAATGTTGCTTATTGGTGCACGGATTGCACGAGTTGTGGCTTTAGATAGTATTGGTGTTGCATGTCAGTAAAGTAGCAGGTATTTGATGAGATGAGGTCATTGTACCTAGAATGGATACTATCGGAATTGATGTCAGCATGGTCGGAAAGTTAATATCGAATGTCGGCTTAGAAAATTTGCTATAGTTCTTGTCAAAGGAGATGGAGTACCATGACTTGTTGATGTGATGAAGGGTTATGGGTTCTGTATGTTTCTTTTATCATTGGAAGTGTACGGAGGTTTAGAACGACTTTTTTTTTATATGAGGTTGTTACCAGTATTGGGTTGATTTGAACATCTACTGTGATTAGAAATCTTTGCTTCGAGCGTTTGAGCTATGTGTTATCTGCATTTTGAGTATTTGATTTATGGTTATGGCTTTTGGTACAGCTTGTATAGACTTATATAGTGTGTAGGTTGCGGGATTTAGATCTTATAAGAAATTCTGGATGTTGGAAATAGGACTCGAAGGCTTGTGGGCTAGGTTGAATTGAGAAATTTCAATTATGTTGTGTTATCGGACTTGTATGGGATAGGTTGACGTGGGATCACCCCCGGGTATGTGCATGGTAAGGTTATACGGAGGTTTGATGGCTTTGAGAACAACTCTGGACACGTTCGAGGATGAACGTATGTTTAAGTGGGGGAGGATGTAACGACCCGACTGGTCACTTTGAGCATTTACACTTCGCTTGGTTGTTTGAGGGGATGAGTAGCTCTGTATGATGTAATATGACGTATGTGAATCATCGGTTTTGGTTTTTCGGTTATTCGCAATTGATTTGAAAGAATGATTCTCAGCTAGAAACTTTAAATTTAAAAGAGTCGATCAAGTTTGACTTTTTATGAATTTGAACCCGGAACGGAGTTTTGATTGTTTCATTAGCTCCGTTGGGTAATTTCAGACTTAGGAGCGCGTCCAAATTTTGATTCGGATGTCCGTAGTTGAATTTGGCTCGAAATGGCGAAAGTAATTTTAGAAAGTTTGACCGAGAGTGGACTTTTTGATATCAGATTCGGATTGTGATTCAGGGAATTGGAATAGCTTTGTTATGTTATTCGGGACTTATGCGCCAAATTTGAAGTCATTCCGAATTGATTTGCTATGTTTTGGAACGAGTTATTGAATTTGAAAATTCAAAGTTCATAGATTTCGATTTGAGATGCAATTCATCGTTTTAATGTTGTTGTGTGTATTTTGAAGCCTCGAGTAGGTCCGTATTGTGTTATGAAACTTGTTGGTATATTCGGACGGGGTCCCGAGTTGCTTAGGTGAGTTTTGGACGAGGTTCGGATCATTTCATTGCATTTTGGATTTTTGCTAAGATTTTTTGTTTTGGTGTTTCCGCATCTGCGGAAGAGTGGGCGCAGATGCGGACAATTGGCCGCAGAAGCGTAGCAGGCTTGGCTGGAGGTCATCGCAGATGTGGAGGAGGAATCGCACCTGCGAGTGCGCAGAAGCGAAAATTGTTTCGCAGGTGCGGTGTTTGCTGGGCAAGGCTATTTTCGCAAAAGCGAAGTTTTTACCGTACAAGCGGTAGTCGCAGATGCGACGAATTGTCCGCAAATGCGGAATCGCTGGGCAGAGGCTATATTATCGAGGGCTTTGGTTCTTTCTTTATTTTGGGAACTATGGAGCTCGGATTGAGGCGATTCTTGAGGCAATTTTCACCATATGAATTGGGGTAAGTGTTTTCTACTCGGTTTTGGGTATATTTCATGAATCTACCTTTGTTTTTTGTAATTGGATTGTGAATTTTATAGAGGAAATTGTGGGTTTTGGACTAAAGTCTCATAATATTAATGTTTGAGTTTTGGACATCGAATTGGGGTCGGATTTGAGTGAAACTAGTATGATTGGAATCGTAATTGAATGGGTTGTTGAACTTTGTGAATTTTGTCGGGTTCCGAGGTGCGTGCCCGTGTTGGGATTTTGGCCGATTTTGGGCTCTTTATTCAAGATTTGATCTTTTCGATCGGGATTGGTTCCTTTAGCATTGTTTGATGTATTTGAGTTGTTTTTGGTTAGTTTTTTAGCCATTCGGAGGTAGGAACGCGCGGTATGGCTTTTTGGAGCATCGCTTTGCTTGCTCGGTGTTGGAATTGGCTTGTTCGAGGTAAGTAACTCTTCTAATCTTAGTGCTGAGGGTATGAAACCCAGAAATACGTGGTATGTGATTGGTATTGAGGTGACGCACATGCTAGGTGACGGGCGTGTGGGCGTGCACCATGTGAATTGAGACTCTGTTGTACCCATGGCACTGTATAGTGGTCCTACTTTGTTGATATTCATGTTTTCACCATGTGATAATGTAGTGAAAATGTCAATCATGCTAGATATCATGTTTAGGCATTATGCCGATACTGTTTGGACCCATAGTGGTCATCCCTTACTGTTATCTCATTGATTTCATTAATATTTCATACTCAGTCATATCCATGCATTCATACCATATCTCAGTCTCAGATTTTATTTATTGATACATCATATCATTGTTGTCGGGCTAGTTTCATGACATTGTGAGCCTCTGAGTAAGACTGGTGAGATTGATGACTGAGTGAGGCCGAGGGCCTGAGTGAGAGTGACATTTTGGGATCGGGCTACACGCCGCAGCATATTATATTGATTATATTTTATGGGATCGGGCTTATATCGAATATAGCTTTTATATATATATATATATATATATATATATATATATATATATATATATATATATATATATTATGGGACCGGGTTGCACGCCACAACACTATTGGATCGGGTTGCATGCCGCAACTCTATTGGATTGGGTTGCACGCCGCAACAATATTGGATCGGGTTGCATGCTGCAACAATATTGGATCGGGCTGCATGCCACAACAATATAGCACTTGGGCTGAAGGAGCCCCTCCGGAGTCTGCACACCCCCAGTGAGCGCAGTCGACTATATATATGTGGATCGGGTTGCATGCCGCAACGACCCTTATAGTCATGTATGGATCGTGTTGCATGCCGCAGCAGGTATTGTACCGCGCTGAGTGATTGAGTGTGCTGAGCATTGAGCATAGTGAGAGAGAATGCGAGACGGTGAGATTGTGTACTCTAAGAGTGTGAGTACATGAGCTCATCATTGAGATGCATTGCATTAGACATGCGTACTTGAGATACATGCATAGATATGCATTTCCTCCTGCTACCCGGTTTTGGGGACATTTATGATTTTACCTGTATCTTGACATGTAGGCATAGAGAAGTACTTTCCTCATGCTATCTGAAAATGAAACATCGTACTATTTGTTGAAAGGAGTTTTGAAAAAATAACACAGTTTTGAAACTTATTCGTACTTTGGCTTTTTCGTTAAAAGATTTCGGTTTTCACTGAGATACTTGAAAAGAAACAACTAAGGTGGAATATTGGTGTTGTACCAATATGTACCAATAAGATTTGTGGGGAGATTTCAGTTTGAGATACTCTTTTGTTATTGTACTAAGGTGTTATAAACTGGGGTGGAATATTAGTGTTGTACCCGATATTTTTGTTAGCTCGTCACTACTTTCAACCTAAGGTTAGGTTTGTTACTTATTGGGTGCATGGGGTCGGTTGTACTCATACTACACTTCTGCACCTTGCATGAGAATGTTGGCTGGTGATGTTGCTGTGTTCGATGGGAGCTGGATTAAAGATGTACCTGCGTCGAGGTTGTAGCTGCCTCTTGTTTGTGATAGCCTTAGATCTATAAAACTATGATTTATGTACTTTTCAAATAGACTATGTATTTATTTCATTTCCGATTTGTAAACTCTGTTCATAGAAGCTCATGATTTGTACTACCAGTTCTTGGGAAAATGTATTAGTTTTATATATCTTCTTTTAATTAATTACCTTATTAATTTCATTGGAATTAGATAGTTGATAATTTGCTTACCTAGCGGGTTGGTTAGGTGCCATCACGACTAGTGGATTTGGGGTCATGACATTAATGATCACAAGGATGCAACTACATTGGTCTAAGTATAAAAAACAAGTATATAAAGAAAAGGAGGGGGGTCCTAAGTTTTTTATCTTAAAGGATCACCCTGTGAAACATAAATAATTCTTCGAAACTCCCTTAAAGTAGGTGTTGCTCATGTTATTCAGAAGGCATAGACTATCATCTACCGCTACCCAATTACTATTTTGAAGTGGTTACCTAAAGGCGCTCTAATTCAATTCTAAATCGTATCCTATGCGTGCACTACCCGTCCCGTACCTATGGTTGGGAGATCATTAGCAGAGATATACCACTGTTCACCATACCAATGTTTACAATACTAATGTTCACAATACCAATGTTTACAATACCAGTGTTCACAACGCCGATGGTCACAATACCAATGTTCACAATACCGATGGTAACAATACCAATGTTCACAATACCAATGTTCACAATACTGATGTTCACAATACCAATGCCACCGTACTTTTAGTATGGAGTCCGATCACGACCCAATCGGCTAGGCTATCTAATTAGAGAATCAACAACAATTACTATCAATACCAATACCACCGTAATTTTAGCACAGAGTCCGATCACGACTCGATCGGCTAGGCTATCTCATTGGAGAATCAACCATAATTATTATCAATACCAATACCACCGTAATTTTAGCACGAAGTCCGATCACGACCCAATCGGATAGGATGTCTTATTTGAAGACATCAACCAAAATCTCAATTTCAATTACAATTTCCAGCACAATCACCACCATGTGTGCTACATTGTGTCTGATCACGACCCGATCGACTAGGCTGTCTTATTCGAGACATCAATCCTTTTATATGAATCAATCTTATCCCAATTAAGAGGAATAATTTTATCACATCACTATCATCTCAAATAAGAGGAACATATCACAAAAATAACATAGGTGAAAATGTATTTACCTCATCATCTTCCACATTGTATAAATCTCCACTAGTATTTTCAACTAATAACAACAACAATATTTCCTTGGCTCTTTTGACCATTTACAAGATTCTTTATTCAAGGCATGGTGGCCTTATTTGATATTCCACACATTCATTTCTCCCCTCTCGTGTATCATCATCATAAATATCAATATATATATATAATATTACGGAAATCACAATATTAAGTTCATTAGAAATGAACAATTTAAGCACAATAGATTTCTTTCCGAGAAATTGATTAAAATGATTGGAAATTGATGTGCAAGTTCAAATCATCAACAAATAACACACCATTTATTCTTGACATACTTTTCCCCCAAAAAGAGCAATACACAATTTTCACTCACGAATATGTAAGAATGCAAAACAAATTAAAAATACTCACAAAGCATAGCATTTGTTAGAACAACCACATATGAGAATGCCTTGAGTTCATATGCTTTTAGGCAATTCTATTTTCGTAGTCAATTTGGAAGAGTTGAATCAAGGCTCATTTCATAACCTTTCTCACATCATTTCATTTCATTGTCTCCATTGGCCACAAGTATAACTTTCACTTATATCAATCATCGCATTTCATACTTCTTTCACATCTTTTAATTCCATTGGCACCATTGGCCACAAGTATAACTTTCACTTATATCAATCATCGCATTTCATACTTCTTTCATATCTTTATAGGTTATCAACAGTAGGACATTTCCAATCAAGGCTTTAAGTACATATATGGTCAATTAAGAGTCTTAAGCATATTGAGTTTTCTCACACAATTTGGAATCATAACCTTCATTTGAAACACAACTCAAAGACAGAGAATTTTAATACACATATCATTCTTGAACACATTCCCAAAGGATAACATAGTGTGTTAGGAACATTCAGAACATGTTTTGAGTACTTAATTCTCGACACTTTGCTTATTCGGGACAATCGAATTTATTGGGAACAACTCGGAACATAGAATAAGGAGCTTGAGACTACCATACTTGAAACTTATGAGAACATCATTAAATTCATTTCTAAGAAAGTAGTTTTGCCAACATACCTTGGTTTGAGCTTTCCTTAAATTACTACAACGTTCCGGAAATTCTAGCAATCCCAATCTATTTTGAGACATAACAAAATTGAACCATTATTAGGAAGATATTCATGGTCTCAGCTCATTTGAGTATTTTATCAAACACTAGGTGAGCAAATTTAACTATATGGTTCTTCTACAAGATTTTCTTCACTCCACAACCCAATCTTTACTTATTTATGCTCAACAATCTCCCCACAAATCTTATTGGTACATATATGTATACATAATACTCTCACACATAATAATCATACTTCTCATGACCTAATTTTAATTAAAATCCCAAAATTTAAGGCCAGGGAGTAGAATCTTACCTACAAGATGAAGATCTTGTGAAATCTTCAAGCCTAGCTAGGTCTTCTCTTTCTCTCTCTAAGATAGCTCTACCCTCTCTCTACAAAATCACATTTTACCTTCTAAAATGACCCCCTAAGGCCTTATATCAAAATTGGATCAGATATGATAATTTCCAAAAATGACCCCCGAAGTCAACTATGTGGTGCAATTATGCTATAGCATAATCATTTTGTGGGCAGCAGAATTGTAGCATAATCAAAATAATTATGTGACAGCATTATATTTTTTTTTTTCAAAATTTGCCCGTCTCTGCTCCACTTTGCGATGCTTATGCGGTCCGCGGAACCGTTTTGCGGTTGCGAAATTGATCGCAGATCCAGCCTTTGGTAATTTGGTCATAACTTCTTGTAGGAGTGTCCAAATTATAAACGGTTTGAACAGTTGGAAACTAGATACATAGACCTTGCCTTTGAGAGGTAATACACTATACAACTCTTCATATCCAGGTAGGTATGCTCGTTTGAAGTTAGGTCTTGTGCGAACTCACTTAAAACTTTATCCCATCATAAAACTTTCAACTTGACTTAGCCTTGGGGCTCTTCTTAGACCATAAACCATTATTAATGCATTTCATACATATATTATAATGATCGATTGATATAATTCTTATAATAGCCCTTTCTGAACACAAAATAATATAATTAGCGCACATCAACTTTCTTACTAGCGCTCAAGTACTTCGAAAATTTCCGGGGTGTTGCATTCTCCCTCACTTAATAAAATTTGCCCTCGAATGTTTTAAAAGTCACTTATAAGAATAGAGTTACCATCATTTTACCTCCAACCATTATACATAGGCGCTTATGACTACATGGGTCTTATACTTCCCTTCCAAAATCTCAACTTACTTATGGCCCTTAAAATTGGCTATCTTTACAAATTCGTAAAGGTTTTGATAGAGTTTCCCTTGTGACTGGGCCTATCCACCTGTCAGAGAATCCCAGAAATCAATCCTAACAATATATCCATTACTCAATGATGCATCATAATATATATCAACAACACCGATCTCAACATTAGGGCATTACATTGACAATAATGGTATCTTGACATGAAATGTACACATTTAAACCATAATGCATAGAAGGTACGTTTTTTTAACTACGAGGTGATCTCCTCGACTCACATACTTAGCCATATCACTTGATGGAGGCGATCTTAACTTTCAGACTTATCTAACAAGGATAGCAAACAGTTGCTCCACATAATCCAATTATTCATTAACTTTACCTTCTTAGACATAGACACATGAAACACCAGGTACACGAAGAACAATAATAGGGAAACATCATACTCATAGTTTAGCCTATTTCTTTCAAGATTTCATAAGGCCTATTGTGATTACAGATACTTTATCTTTATTAGCAATTCACATAACATATTCACAGAGAAAATCTTTAGAATAACCCGTTCACTTTCTTCAATTCTAAATTTCTACACCGAACACCCAAACTAAAACTTTTATGACCTCCAATAATTACTCTAAGATGTGCTAGCATGAATATGACCATAAAATTTTCTATCCAATATATTTGATCACGGAATGATGCTTTTTCTTTGACATGTTTGAACCTTTAACCCCCATAGGTTTACTAAAAATAGGAACAACAAGGTTCGAGATTGGGCTGGAATTATTCAAGAATCCATCAATGTGCCGAGCACGGCATTTTAGGAGGCTATACCCTAAGAGACATGAAGGTTACTATCAATAGTACTGACATGGTTAATCATTATAATGGCATCATTGATTCGATACATGAGGCATAGAGTTGCCTAGTATGCATTGATAATATAGGGATAATGTTCATGATTCTGAGATTTAAATAAATTAGTCATTTTAGACATGTGACATATGGGAGGCATGGTCGGGAGGATAAAGACATTAGCGTCAGTTATTCTTGGAAGACTATTGTAACGACCCGGCCGGTCGTTTCGAGAGTTATGACCATGTTTTCCCCATTCCTACTTCTTTTTGTGTTATTCAGATATATTATGTTATATCGGGTTAGTTGGTTTGAGTCCGGAAGGAACTCGGAGTGAAATGAGACACTTAGTCTCATAATTGAAAATTTTAAGTTAGAAAAGTGGACCGGATATAGACCTATATGTAAACGACCTCAGATTTGGATTTTGATGATTCCAATAGCTCCGTATGGTGATTTTGGGCTTAGGGGCATGTCTGGAATATTATTTGGGAGTCCGTAGAAGAATTAGGCTTGAAATGCCGAAAGTTTTATTTTTGAGAAGTTTGACTAGGGGGTTGACTTTTTGATATCGGGGTCAGACTCTGATTCTGAAAATTGGAATACTTCTGTTATGTCATTTAGAACTTGTGCGCAAAATTTGAAGTCAATCGGACGTGATTTGATAGGTCCCATAGTTGTTTGTATAAATTAGAAATTTCAAAGTTCATTAGGCTTGAATTGGGGTGTAATTCATGGTTTTAGCGTTGTTTGAGGTGATTTGAGGATTTGACTAAGTTCGTATGATGTTTTAGGACTTGTTGGTATATTTGGTTGAGGTCCCGAGGGCCTCGGGTGAGTTTTGCATGGTTAACGGATTCAAAATTGAACTAGAACAGCTGCTGCAATTTCCTTCTGTTGGAAATTGCTTCTGCCCAGAAATCGAAGCCCAGATCGAGCTCAGGGTCGAGGGCCACGATCGAAGCCATGATCGAGCCCATAGTCGAGGGCCACGATCGAAGGCATGATCAAGCTCAGGGTCGAGGGCCACGATCAAAGCCATGAACCAGCCCAGGATCGAGAACCAGGATCGAGGGGCAGGATCGAGGACCTCGATCGAAGGCCAAGATCGAGGGCCAAGATCGAGGCAGAACCGAGGATGTCTAAGTAGAATTATAAAAATAGGGATTTCGTCCCATTTTTCATTTTTGACAAATTGGAGCTTGGGGAGAGGCGATTTTGATATATTTTCAAGGAAAACTTGAGGTAAGTCCCTTGTGATCATTTCTACTCCATAATATTGAATTATTATTGAATAATCCGACTAGATTACATGATTTTGAGGTGTAAATCAGAGATTGGAACTTGGAAAATTTGGAAATAAGATTTGTAGATTTGAGGGTCGAGTTGAGGTATGATTTTGGTAAAATTGATATGGGTAGACTCGTGGTTGGATGGGCTTTCGGATTTTGTAACTTTTGTCGGGTTCCGAGACGTGGGCCCCACAGGCAATTTTTGAGCCAATTTCGGGTTTTGGTCTAACTTGGAAGCTTTTCTTGTGGAATTCATTCCATTAGCATATATTGATGGTATTATACTGATTGTGAATAGATTTAGAGCATTTGGAGGCAGTGTCCAGAGGCAAGAGCATTGCGGGGTAGACATTTGACCGGTTTGAGGTAAGTAACAATTGTAAATCTAGTCCTGAGGGTATGAAACCCCGGATTTTTGTACCATTCTACTATTTTTAGTGACGCGCATGCTAGGTGACGGGCGTGTGGGCATGCACTGTTGGAGATTTGTGACTTGGTCCGCCCCGTAGCAACTGTAAAGTTGCATACTTTGTTGAAACCATTGAACTTATATATTTTAGAAAGATTTTCTGTAAATTGGGCTGAATGCCTTGTTTAGGCCTTGCGCCAATGCTGTTTGGACCCTTAGGGGCTGTTTCTTACAATCCTCTCACTGTTTTCCATTGAAAAATCTATACTCAGTCAAGTTTATATTTGTTTACCGCATAACTCAGTTTTATGATTCTATTTTGATACATATAAATGTTTTGGGCCGAATGCCCTATTTTACTGAAATGCCCAAAGGCCTGATTTGTGAGGATGAGTGTGGATCGAGGCTGCCGGCCGGCAGCATACTTTATGACTGAGTGAGGCCGAGGGCCTGATTTGTGAGGATGAGTGTGGATCGAGGCTTCCCGCCTGCATCATACTTTATTATTATCGCACGTGAGTTGTCCGTGCAGATTATAGTGCTTGGGCTGAAGGAGCCCCTCCGGAGTCTGTACACACCCCCAGTGAGCGCAGGTACCTGCTGAGTGCGAGTGTCGAGTGCCGAGTGCTGAGTGACTGGGAGGTATGAGTGATTGTGAGGTATGCCCGAGTGGCAAAAATGATTGTGAGGTATGCCCGAGTGGCACGAGTGACTGTGAGGTTTGCCCGAGGGGCTGTATATAAGTGATGTTTTGCCCGAGGGGCTATTTATGATTTCATCATTTTTGTTCACCTTTGCATTAAACCTTTTTTTCAAAAACTGTTGGAAAAATATCTTTAAATGATTTTTACTGGAACTGGGTTTAAACGAGATGTTTGATTCAAATCCTGATTTTTAAGAGCATGTGGTATTTTACTGAGATTTCCTGATATGAACTTTATGTGCTTTATTGCTCGTCACTACTGCTCAACCTTTATTTATTGTTGTTACTTACTGAGTTGGCATACTCACGTTACTCCCTGCACCTTGTGTGTAGATTCAGGTGTAGTTGGTCACGGTAGCGGTTATTGAGTGTTCTGGTTGCAGATTTTCTTGGAGATAGCAAGGTAGCTTTTTGGCGATCGCAGCCCCTGCTCTTCTCCCTCTTATCTTCCTCTAGTTGTATGTAGCTATTGTTCGGGCTGAGTTAGCCTTGATATTGTTAGACAGATTGTAGTATATGCTCATGACTAGTGACACCCCGATGTCGGGCTTTTTTTTCCGCACTTCTATTTTTCTTTGATTTGAACTCTTTAAATGGAGGTTTTATGTTAAATAACCTTGAAATTATCTTTGAAATGAAAATATCATTTTGTTTTGGAAATGAATCGGCTTGCCTAGTTTCACGATAAGCGCCATCACGACAGGGGTTAGTTTTGGGTCGTGACAGATTGGTATCAGAGCCTAGGTTACATAGGTCTCACGAGTCATGAGCGGGTTTAGTAGAGTCTTGCGGATCAGTACGGGGACGTCTGTACTTATCTTCAGGAGGCTGCAGAACCTTTAGGAAACTCCACATTCTTGAATTCTTGTCGTGCGAATCTGTTGATTCTAGTAACTAAACATCTGTTGTTTCATTCTCTCATAGATGGTGAGGACTCGTACTACCGGTCAGGAGGTCCAGCTACCAGTACCACCAGCCAGGGCCGCGAGAGGCCGAGGCTGCGGTAGAGGCCGTGGTAGGGGCAGAGGTACAGCCCGTACATCAATTAGGGCAGTACCTACAGATCCACCGGTTGTCCCAGATCAGGACCAAGTTCCAGTTGTTGATTTACCGGTTCATGCACCACATGTGCCTATTGTGATTCCAGGCCTTCAGGAGGCCCTAGCTCAGATTCTGACAGCGTGTACTGGCCTTGCTCAGACGGTCTCTATTTTGACGGCTGTAACCACTTCTCAGGCCAGGGGAGGCACTCAGACTCCCATCGCTCGCACACCCGAGCAGGTTATTCAGGGACTTCAGACACCAGAGGTACCACCAGCCCATCCGGTTGTTGTTGCTCGGGATTATGTGGTTCCTGCTATGCCTGAGGATGATCAGCGTAGGTTGGAGAGGTTTGGGAGACTTCAGCCACCACCTTTCAGTGGCACAGAGAGAGAGGACGCTCAGGACTTTTTGGACAGGTGTCAGAGGATACTCCGTACTAGTGGTATTTTGGAGACTTGTGGGGTCTCATTCACTACCTTTCAGTTTTCTGGTGCTGCACTCAGATGGTGGGAGACTTACGAGAGGCGTAGGCCTGTTGGCGCAACACCCCTTACTTGGCAGCAGTTCTCCGTGGTCTTTTTGGAGAAGTTCGTGCCTCGATCCCGCAGAGAGGAGCTGCGTAGACAGTTTGAGCTGCTACGCTAGGGTGATATGTCTGTGATGCAGTATGAGATGCGGTTCTTCGAGTTGGCCCGTCATGCTATCTGGTTGGTTCCTATGGACAGAGAGAGGATCATGAGGTTTATTGATGGCCTCACTTATCAGCTATAGTTGCTCATGACTAGGGAGCGGGTTTCGGGTGCTACCTTTGATGAGGTTGTCGACATTGCTGGGTAGATTGAGATGGTTTACGGTCAAGAGAGGGTTGAGCAGGAGGCCAAGAGGCCTCGTGGTCAGGCTGGATTCAGCGGTGCTCCTTTTGGGGGTCAGTTCCAGCACGGTAGAGGTCGTCATTTCAGACAGGCTCAGTCAGCTCGGCCATTTCATCAGGGTGCATCATGTGGCCATGGTTCTCACAGTTCTCATCAGGGCCACTCATCACTTAGTGCCCTTCCAGTTCAGAGTTTGTCCCGTGCTCCACCTGTTCAGGGCTCTTCCATGCCAGGTTCTTCCACCAGTCATCCCGGGGCCAGGGAGTTATTTTAAGTGTAGGGAGCTTGGGCATATATGGAGGCAGTGTTCTCGTCGTCATGGAGGTCTATCTCAGCAGAGGAGTCAGCCTCCGACTACAACACTAGCTACCTCACCATCCGCCCAGTCAGCTCAGGGTGGAGGTCAGTCAGCTAGGGGTCGCCCTAGAGGGGGAGGCAGATCAGGGGGTGGTCAGGCCCATTTCTATGCTCTCCCTGCTAGACCAGATGCTATTGCTTCAGATGCTGTGATTACAGGTATTGTCTCAGTTTTCCATAGAGATGCCTCAGTATTATTTGACCCTGGTTCCACACACTCATATGTTTCCTCGTATTTCACCCATTTTCTGGATATGCCCTATGAGTCCTTAGTTTCATTTGTACATGTATCTACTCCTATGGGCGATACCATTATTGTGGACCGCGTATATCGGTCATATGTGGTGACTATTGGGGGTCTCAAGACCCGAGTAGATCTATTGTTGCTCGGTATGGTTGACTTTGATGTGATATTGGGTATGGATTGGTTATCTCCATGTCATGCTGTTCTAGATTGTCACGCTAAGACGGTGACATTGGCTATGCCGGGAATTTCGAGGGTTGAGTGGAGCGGTTCTGTAGATTATATACCAAGTAGGGTGATTTCATATTTGAAGGCTCAGCGTATGGTAGAGAAGGGTTGCCTATCTTATTTGGCTTTTGAGAGGGATGTTAGTGCAGAGACTCCTGTCATTTATTCTGTTCCGGTGGTACGTGATTTTCTGGATGTGTTTCCTGCAGACTTACCGGGCATGCCGCCTGACAGGGATATTGACTTTGGCATAGATTTGGTGCCGGGCACTCAGCCCATTTCTATTCCACCGTATCGTATGGCACCAGCGGAGTTGACGGAATTGAAAGAACAACTTCAAGAACTCTTTGATAAGGGGTTTATTCGGCCTAGTGTGTCACCTTGGGATACACCGGTTCTATTTGTGAAAAAGAAGGATGGTTCCATGAGAATGTGTATTGATTAAAGGCAGTTGAACAAGGTCACAGTCAGGAACAAGTATCCTCTGCCCCATATTGATGATTTATTCGACTAGCTTCAGGGAGCGAGGGTGTTCTCGAAGATTGATTTGAGGTCCGGTTATCACCAGCTGAAGATTCGGGATTCCGATATTCTCAAGACAACTTTCAGAACCCGATATGGCCATTATGAGTTCTTGGTGATGTCTTTTGTGCTGACCAATGCCCCAGCAGCGTTCATACATATAATGAACATTGTATTCCAGCCCTATTTGGACTCATTCGTCGTTGTATTCATTGACGACATCCTGGTGTACTCTCGTAGCCAAGAAGGGCACGCTCAGCATTTGAGGGTTGTATTGCAGAGATTGAGGGAGGAGAAGCTTTATGCAAAGTTCTCTAAATGTGAGTTTTAGCTCAGTTCAGTAGCATTCTTGGGTTACGTGGTGTCCAGTGAGGGTATTCAGGTGGATCCGAAGAAGATAGAGGCGGTGCAGAGTTGGCCTAGACCGTCCTCAGCCACGGAGATTAGGAGCTTTCTTGGTTTGGCGGGTTACTACCATCGCTTTGTGGAAGGATTTTCATCTATTGCATTGCCCTTGACCAAATTGACCTAAAAGGGTGCTCTATTCAGGTGGTCGGATGAATGTGAGGAGAGCTTTCAGAAGCTCAAGACTGCTTTGACCACATCTCCAGTGTTAGTTTTTCCATCAGCTTCAGGTTCTTACACCGTGTATTGTGATGCCTCGGGATAGGCATTGGTTGTGTTCTGATGCAGGAGGGTAGGGTGATTGCCTATGCCTCGCGCCAGTTGAAGACCCATGAGAAGAACTATCCTATCCATGATCTTGAGTTAGCAGCCATTGTTCATGCCTTGAAGATTTGGGGTCATTATTTGTATGGGTTTCATTATGAGATCTATACTGATCACCGGAGTCTACAATATTTGTTAAAGCAAAAGGATCTTAATTTGTATCAGCGGAGATGGTTGGAGCTTCTTAAGGACTATGATATCACTATTTTTTACCATCCGGGGAAGGCCAATGTGGTGGCCGATGCGTTGAGTCGCCGGGCAGAGAGTTTGGGGAGTTTAGCATATCTTCCAACAGAAGAGAGACCTTTGGCATTAGATGTTCAGACCTTGGCAGGCCAGCTTGTCAGATTGGATATTTCGGAGCCTAGTCGGATATTGGCTTGTATGGTATCCAGGTCTTCTCTTTATAACCGTATCAGGGAGCGTCAATATGATGAGCCTCACTTGCTCATTCTTCAGGACAGAGTTCGGAGAGGTGATGCTAGGGATGTGACTATTGGTGATGACGGGGTGTTGAGAATACAGGGCCGGATATGTGTGCCTAATGTAGATGGGCTTCGAGAGCTGATTCTTGAGGAGGCCCACAGCTCGCGGTATTCCATCCATCCGGGTGCCGCGAAGATGTACTAGGATTTGAGGCAGCACTATTGGTGGAGGCAGATGAAGAAGGATATAGTTGGGTTTGTGGCTCGGTGTCTAAACTATCAGCAGGTTAAGTATGAGCATCAGAGACCGAGTGGCTTGCTTCAGAGGTTAGAGATCCCAGAGTGGAAGTGGGAGCGGATCACTATGGACTCTGTAGTTGGGCTCCCACGGACTTCGAGGAAGTTCGACGATATTTGGGTTATTGTGGATCGGTTGACCAAGTCCGCGCACTTCATTCCATTTGGTACTACTTACTCTTCAGAGCAGTTGGCCGAAATTTACATCCGAGAGATTGTTCACATGCATGGTGTCCCAGTTTCCATCATTTCAAATAGAGGTACTCAGTTCACATCGCAGTTTTGGAGGGCCGTACAGCGAGAGTTGGGTACTCAGGTTGAGTTAAGCACAGTTTTTCACCCTCAGACGGACTGGTAGTCCGAGCGCACTATTCACATATTGGAGGACATGTTGCGTGCTTGTGTCATTGACTTTGGGGGCTCATGGGACCAGTTTTTTCCTCTCGCAGAGTTTGCATATAACAACAGTTATCAGTCGAGTATTCAGATGGCTCCGTACGAGGCTTTGTATGGGACGAGGTGTAGATCTCTGGTTGGATGGTTTGAGCCGGGTGAGGCTAGGCTCTTAGGTACAGACTTGGTCTAGGACGCATTAGATAAGGTGAAATTGATTCAGGAGCGGATTCGCACGGTGCAGTCTAGGCAGAAGAGCTACGCGGATATGAAGGTCTGTGATGTGTCTTTTATGGTTGGGAAGAAGGTTTTGCTGAAGGTATCACCCATGAAGGGTGTTATGAGGTTTGGGAAGAGGGGCAAGTTGAGCCCCCGGTTCATTGGGCCTTCTGAGGTGCTTCAGAGGATAGGAGAGGTGGCTTATAAGCTTGCCTTGCCACCCAGCTTGTCGAGTGTGCATCCCGTGTTTCATGATTCCATGCTCCGGAAGTATATTGGAGATCCGTCCCATGTTTTGGATTTAAGCACGGTTCAGTTAGAGGGTGATATGACTTATGATGTGGAGCCGGTGGCTATTTTGGATCGGTAGGTTCGAAGGTTGACGTCGAAGGATATAGCTTTAGTGAACGTGCAATGGAGAGGTCAGCCTGTGGAGGAGGCCACCTGGGAGACCGAGTGGGAGATGCAGAGTAGATATTTATGCCTATTCGAGACTCCAGGTATGTTTCTAGACCCGTTTGAGGACGAACGGATGATTAAGAGGGGGAGGATGTAACGACCCGGCCGGTCATTTTGAGAGTTATAACTCTATTTTCCCCATTCCTACTTCATTTTGTGTTATTCAGCTATATTATGTTATATCGGGTTAGTTGGTTCGAGTCTGGAAGGAACTCGGAGTGAAATGAGACACTTAGTCTCATAATTGAAAATTTTAAGTTAGAAAAGTGGACCGAATATGGACCTATATGTAAATGACATCGGATTTGAATTTTGATGATTCCAATAGCTCTGTATGGTGATTTTGGACTTAGGAGCATGTCCGGAATATTATTTGGGAGTCCGTAGAGGAATTAGGCTTGAAATGCCGAAAGTTTTATTTTTGAGAAGTTTGACCGGGGGGTGACTTTTTGATATCGAGGTCGGAATCAGATTCTGAAAATTGGAATACCTCTGTTATGTCATTTAGGACTTGTGTGCAAAATTTGAGGTCAATCGAACGTGAATTGATAGGTCCCGGAGTTGTTTGTAGAAATTAGAAATTTCAAAGTTCATTAGGCTTGAATTGGGGTGTAATGCATGGTTTTAGCGTTGTTTGAGGTGATTTGAGTATTTGACTAAGTTCGTATGATGTTTTAGGACTTGTTGGTATATTTGGTTGAGGTCCCGAGGGCCTCGGGTGAGTTTCGGATGGTTAACGGATCAAAAATTGAACTAGAACAGCTGCTGCAATTTCCTTCTATTGGAAATTGCTTTTGCTCAGAAATCGAAGCCCAGATCAAGCTCAGGGTCGAGGGCCACGATCGAAGCCATGATCGAGCCCAGAGTCGAGGGCCACAATCGAAGGCATGATCGAGCTCAGGGTCGAGGGCCACGATCGAAGCCAAGATCTAGCCCAGGATCGAGAACCAGGATCGAGGGGCAGGACCGAGGACCAGGATCGAGGACCTCGATCGAAGGCCAAGATCTAGGGCCAAGATCGAGGCAGAACCGAGGATGTCATGGCAGAATTATAAAAATAGGGACTTCGTCCCATTTGCCATTTTTGACAAATTGGAGCTTGGGGAGAGGCGATTTTGATATATTTTCAAGGAAAACTTGAGGTAAGTCCCTTGTGATCATTTCTACTCCATAATATTGAATTATTATCGAATAATCCGCCTAGATTACATGATTTTGAGGTGTAAATCAGAGATTGGAACTTGGAAAATTTGGAAATAAGATTTGTAGATTTGAGAGTCGAGTTGAGGTCGGATTTTGGTAAAATTGGTATGGGTAGACTCGTGGTTGGATGGTCTTTCGGATTTTATAAATTTTGTCGGGTTCCGAGACGTGGGCCCCACAGGCAATTTTTGAGCCAATTTCGAGTTTTGGTCTAACTTTGAAGCTTTTCTTGTGGAATTCATTCCATTAGCGTATATTGATGGTATTATACTGATTGTGGATAGATTTGGAGCGTTTGGAGGCGGTGTCCAGAGGCAAGAGCATTGCGGGGTAGAGATTTGACCGGTTTGAGGTAAGTAACGATTGTAAATCTAGTCCTGAGGGTATGAAACCCCAGATTTTTGTATCATTCTACTATTTTTAGTGACGCGCATGCTAAGTGACGGGCGTGTGGGCATGCACTGTTGGGGATTTGTGACTTGGTCCGTCCCGTAGCAACTGTAAAGTTGCATACTTTGTTGAAACCATTGATACTTATCTGTTTTAGAAAGATTTTCTGTAAATTGGGCTGAATGCCATGTTTAGGCCTTGCGCCAATGCTGTTTGGACCCTTAGGGGCTGTTTCTTACCATCCTCTCACTGTTTTCGATTGAAAAATCTATACTCAGTCATGTTTATATTTGTTTACCGCATAACTCAGTTTTATGATTCTATTTTGATACATATAAATGTTTTGGGCCGAATGCCCTATTTTACTGAAATGCCCGAGGGCCTGATTTGTGAGGATGAGTGTGGATCGGGGTTGCCCGCCTGCAGCATACGTTATGACTGAGTGCGGCCGAGGGCCTAATTTGTGAGGATGAGTGTGGATCGGGGCTGCCCTCCTGCAGCATACTTTATTATTATCGCACGTGAGTTGTCCGTGCAGATTATAGCGTTTGGGCTGAAGGAGCCCCTCCGGAGTCTGTACATACCCCCAGTGAGTGCAGGTACCTACTGAGTGCGAGTGCCGAGTGCCGAGTGCTGAGTGACTGGGAGGCATGAGCGATTGTGAGGTATGCCCGAGTGGCAAGAGTGATTGTGAGGTATGCCCGAGTGGCACGAGTGACTGTGAGGTTTGCCCGAGGGGCTGTATATGAGTGATGTTTTGCCCAAGGGGCTGTTTATGATTTCATTATTTTTGTTCACCTTTGCATTAAACCTTTGTTTGAAAACTAGTGGAACAATGTCTTTAAATGATTTTTTACTGGAACTGGGTTTAAACGAGATGTTTGATTCAAATCCTGATTTTTAAGAGCATGTGGTATTTTCCTGAGATTTCCTGATATAAACGTTATATGCTTTATCGCTCGTTACTACTGCTCAGTCTTTATTTATTGTTGTTACTTACTGAGTTGTCGTACTCACGTTACTCCCTTCACCTTGTGTGCAGATTCAGGTGTAGTTGGTCATGGTAGCGGTTATTGAGTGTTCTGGTTGCAGATTTTCTTGGAGATAGCAAGGTAGCTGTTTGGCGATCGCAGCCCCTGCTCTTCTCCCTCTTATCTTCCTCTAGTTATATTTAGCTATTTTCCGGGCTGAGTTAGCCTTGATATTGTTAGACAGATTGTAGTATATGCTCATGACTAGTGACACACCGATGTCGGGCTTTTTTTTTCCGCACTTCTATTTTTCTTTGATTTGAACTCTTTAAATGGAGGTTTTATGTTAAATAACCTTGAAATTATCTTTGAAATGAAAATATCATTTTGTTTTGGAAATGAGTTGGTTGCTTAGTTTCACGATAGGCGCCATCACTACAGGGGTTAGTTTTGGGTCGTGACAACTATGAGCCATGAAGAGGACAACAACAATTGTTTCATTCCATACGTACCTTGTTTGGCATTAGTAAGCCTCAATGAGAGATATCACTTATGTGACACCAGTTGCCTATTGGAATGTAGGAAAAATCAGTTTAACTCGAAATGAGAATATTCTAGCACCTTGAATGTGATGTGGATTTCAAGATACACAAAGTTGCATTACGCTCTTAATTGTATTTGACACAAGAAATCTATGCCACAAACCCATGGGGATGAAAAAGAAGTTGAACACTTGTGAGATTATTATCATTCTCACAACTTAACCTTTGCCAATAGTTGATCCTATATGAGAGAACCAGAGATACGACAACTTGTCTTTTAAATCAATATGCTCTCATGTTACTAGACGGTGAAAAGGATTCGTGATAATATACACAAAGGAACAAAGTGATTGTTCAAACCATAGGAGCCACATACACTGTAGAGAAAAAGAGTGACTCAAGAAGGATCTCAACAATAGGCTGTTTTACATTAGATTTGATAACACATAGGTAAATATTATGGCGGTGCGTGCATAGGCACAAATGACCAGATGTTATCCATTTGAATAAAAAGCTTATGTACGAAATACATCAGGTATAGTCCCTTGTTAAGAATTTAGGAAAGCAAGTGGGAAGTATTAATCCTAGAGTTATAACTTAATTCAAGGACATAATTATAGAGCTCAATTCAACAAGTGCTTGTAAATAAGGGAATTTGTGATAGAGTGGATTAACAAAAAATGTGTGTCGTTCAAAGAGTAGATACATGCACTATTTTGTGATTCAACAGCTTGTTAAGACCATGTTTATGTGAGCTATTCAATATGGGTGCACATATACAACAAGGAAAATAATGCGGTGTTCATAATGATGTACTAAGGAGTGACTTACTTGATGACTTTAGATTGACAGGGAAGTACCTTAATTAATGCCCCTCTACTCCACATCCAAAACATACATTAGTACCATAGTGACATACACCTAAATGACATCTCATACACTTCACACAACGAGGATGGGGTCTTCTAAATTGATTCTCACCACTTACCCGACATTCCCCTTAGTCTTCCTCCAAGCCTTCATGGCGGGAGTAACAATATCTGCAACAACTCGTTATATAGACTTTTGGAATTGCCCAAATCCACCACCCATAACACATTTTTGAGCATACTCACAACATGCCGCAAAGTATTTTTGCCCGCATATCAGGCAGACCGGGATGGGTATATCCAACCTAAGGGCATTTGTTCTTCTTATGCCCTCCTGTTTCCACAACCATAACATATTTTAAGAATCATCCAACATAAACCGAGTGTCACGCCCCAAACTCGGGGAGTGCGACCAGCGCTCAACTGAGTGAACCCGGCCAAGCAAGCCTGTTAGACTTCCTTCTATCCAAACTCATCCATGAATAAAGAGGAGATGCACTCCATAAACCGAGTGGCTAAACCCGAGTGGCTCTTCTTTCATATCATACATTTCGGCTTATTGATACAAATAATCCTCTTTCATTTCTTAGGTTCTCTCACCACATAAACTGGTGGCGGGGTAAGATTAATAAAAATAGGGACATTTCCCTTAGCAATTATTTTTTTTCATTCCCTTCTCACTGACTCGAACCCGTAGGTTACTCATATGAAAGTGAGACATGACGAGAAAATTAGCTTCCTATTTTGAGTTCTATCACACGATTTGGAGTATCAAAGAAGTGTGAATTTCCTAAATGTCCAAGTAGCCTCCTCATTATAGATGTGGTCGACAATACACTGATAAGAAGGACTCTACTAGACACGGCTCTGAGACATCCTAGAATACTTTAAAACAATAGGCTCTAATACCAAGTTTGTCACGCCCCAAACTCGGGGAGTGCGACCGGCGCTCAACCGAGTGAACCCAGCTGAGCAAGCCTATTAGATTTTCTTTTACCCAAACTCATCCATGAATAAAGAGGAGATGCACTCCTTAAATCAAACACTGAAAATATTTTATTAACAACTCCCATTTCATACCATTAGCTACTTCATTCCCAACATCATACACCACCCACAACCTATATGGAAGTGCCGGAAACAAGGTCCCGACTATACCTCAAGACACAAAGTGTAACATCAAGTGACATCGGGACCGGAATAGAATAGGGCTCACCAAAACCTACTGAATAGGGAGTAACTGCTAACGAGGACCAAAGTTGCACCGCTGATGAATCACATGCATCCATTGAAGATGCAACGCCCCCGGCAAAAGGGACGTTAGTACATATAGAATAGTACTAGTATGTAAAGCTAACGGTTCTCTTTCAAAATAGAATACCAATGTAAGAAGGAAAAATCCATAGAAACAACAAGTCACAATCAATGATATTCAAATACCAAGTTAAAATATAATAATTTCCAAAATATGAAGATAACACTGGAAAGTGATAATCAAATTATGATGATAATATTATTATTGGTTAGGAGATCTTTAGCACTGATATTCCACTATTCACAATACCAATGTTCACAATACTATTGTTCATAATACCAATGTTCACAATACCAGTGTTCACAATACCGATGGTCATAATACCAATGTTCACAATACCGATGTTCACAATACCAATGTTCACCATACCGATGTTCACAATACCAATGTTCACAATACCAGTGTTCACAATACTAATGTTCACAATACCGATGTTCACAATACCAATGTTTACAATACCGATGCTCACAATACCAATGACACCGTAATTTTAGTACAAAGTCCGATCACGACCCAATCGGCTAGGCTATCTCATTAGAGATTCAACCACAACTACTATTAATACCAATACCACCGTAATTTTAGCACGGAGTCCGATCATGACCCGATCGGCTACGCTATCTCATTAGAGAATCAACCACAATTATTATCAATACCAATACCACTGTAATTTTAGCACGGAGTCTGATCACGACCCGATCGGCTAGGTTGTCTTATTTGAAGATATCAACCAAAATCTCAATTACAATTACAATTTCTAGCACAATCACCACCATGTGTGCGACATGGTATCCGATCACGACCCGATCGGCTAGGCTGTCTTATTCGAGACATCAACCCTTTTATATGAATCAATCTTATTCCAATTAAGAGGAATAATTTTATCACATCAATTTCATCCCAAATAAGGGGAATAGTTCACAAAAATAACATAGGTGCAAATGTATTTACCTCATCATCTTCCACATTGTATAAATCCCCACTAGTATTTTCAACCAATAACAACAACAATATTTCCTTGGCTCTTTTGACCATTCACAAGATTCTTTATTCAAGGCACGATGGCCTTATTTGATATTCCACACTTTCATTTCTTCCCTCTCATGTATCATCATCATAAATATCAACAGACATATAATATTCCGGAAATCACAACTTTAAGTTCATTAGAAATGAACAATTTAAGAACAATAGATTTCTTTCCGAGAAATGGATTAAAATGATTGGCAATTGATGCGCAAGTTAAAATCATCAACAAATAACACACCATTTATTCTTGACATACTTTTTCCCCAAAAAGGGCAATACACAATTTTCACTCACGAATATGTAAGAATGCAAAACAAATTAAAAATACTCACAAAGCATAGCATTTGTTAGAACAACCACATATGAGAATTCCTTGAGTTCATAAGCTTTTAGGCAATTCTATTTTCGTAGTCAATTTGGAAGAGTTGAATCAAGGCTCATTTCATAACCTTTCTCACATCATTCCATTTTATTGGCTCCATTGGCCACAAGTATAACTTTCACTTATATTAATCATCGCATTTCATACTTCTTTCACATCTTTTAATTCCATTGGCACCAATGGCCACAAGTATAACTTTCACTTATATCAATCATCGCATTTCATATTTCTTTCACATCTTTATAGGTTATCAACAGTAGGACATTTCCAATCAAGGCTTTAGGTACACATATGAGCAATTAAGAGTCTTAAGCATATTAAGTTTTCTCACACAATTTGGAATCATAACCTTCATTTGAAACACAACTCAAAGAAATAGCATTGGAATACACATATCATTCTTGAACATATTCCCAAAGGATAACATAATGTGTTATGAACATTCGGAACACGTTTTGAGTACTTAATTATCGACACTTTGCTTATTCGGGACAATCGAATTTATTGGGAACAACTCGGAACATAGAATAAGGAACTTGAGACAACCATACTTAAAACTTAGGAGAACATCATTGAATTCAATTCTAAGAAAGTAGTTTTTCCAACATACCTTGGTTTAAGCTTTCCTTAAATTACTACAGCATTCCGGAAATTCTAGCAATCCCAATCTATTTTGAGACATAACAAAATTGAACCATTATTAGAAAGATATTCATGGTTTCAGCTCATTTGAGCATTTTATCAAACACTAGGTGTGCAAATTTAACTATAAAGTTCTTCTACAAGATTTTCTTCACTCCACAACCCAATCTTTACTTATTTAAGCTCAACAATCTCCCCACAAATCTTATTGGTACATATATGTATACATAATACTCTCACACCCAATAATCATACTTCTCATGACCTAGTTTTAATCAAAATCCCGAAATTTAAGGCTAGGGAGTAGAATCTTACCTATTAGATGAAAATCTTGTGAAATCTTCAAGCATTGGGCAAGAATTGATGAACAAAATAGCTATATCTTCTCTTTCTATCTCTAAGATAGATCTCTCCTCTCTCTACAAAATCACATTTTACATTTTAAAATGACCCTCTAAGGCCTTATATCAAAATTGGATCGGATATGAAAATTTCCAAAAATGATCCCCGAAGTCAATTATGTGGTGCAATTATGCTATAGCATAATCATTTTGTGGGCAGCAGAATTGCAGCAATATCAATTATGCGACAGAATAAATATTTTTTCAAAATTTGCCCGTCTCTGCTCCACTTTGCGATGCTTATGCAGTCCGCAGAACCGTTTTGCGGTCACAAAATTGATCGCAGATCCAGCCTTTGATAATTTGGTCATAACTTCTTGTAGGATTTTCCAAATGACAAACAGTTTAAAGCCTTGGAAATTAGACACATAGTCCTTTCTTTTGATAGGTAATACACTGTACTCTTCATATCAAGAGAGGTATGCTCGTTTGAAGTTAGGTCTTATGCAAACTTACTTAAAACTTTATCCCATCATAAAAATTTCAAATTGACTTAGACCATAAACCCTTCGTAATTCACCTCATACATATATTATCATGATCAATTGATATAATTCTTATAATAGCCCTTGTCTACACACAAAATAATATAATTATCGCACAACAACTTTCTTACTAGCGCTCAGGTACTTTGAAATTTTTGGGGTGTTACACGTACGCACAGATTATGACGGGATCGGGCTAAATTCATGCTATTGTCCGGGTAGACTTAGGTTCACACCATGCTATAATTGTACTATAGGGGTTATTTTTGCTCGTTTAATTCCTTTATTACGCATTACGACTTGAGACTGGACTTGCGTAGAGTGATAGACTTGCTTTTGTAGTGATTTGATAGGCTTCATGACTAGCCGTGGAATAATTGTACTCCTTATACGTATTTCTCCCGCGCTATATGTTTTCATTGAAAGGTTTTCCTAAAAAATTTATAACTCACATGTCTATTCGTGAGTGGGGTCAGTGACACATTAAAGCTTCTTATTCTAATAGGATCGAGCCGTTCGCCTCGGTAGGATTATGTACCACACTCTCATGGGAGCAGGCTGTTCGCCTCGGCAGTGCACATATTATGATGGGATCGGGCCATACTCCTCGACATTTCTATAAAATACTCTTATGGAAATCGTGCGTAATATCTGACAAGAAGTTAGTGTATCTACGAGTCTTCCTAATTTGAATTATGACAACCTATCTGGTGAGGTCCATTATATATATATATGCTCTGGTTGAGGAGGAAATTTCTAATTGAGAGCTTGAGTCTATTGTAGAGAGGAGGACAGTATCACGTATTTACACTTGTTTAAATTTGTTTATTTACTCTACCCCATATTGGTTTACTGCTTACTGTATCTGTCTTATTGGACTACTAGTAAGTGTCGATGTCGACCCCTTGTCACAACTTCTCTGGGGTTAGGCAAGATACTTACTGGGTACGCTTTGATTTACGTACTCATGCTACACTTGCTGCACATTTTTGTGCAGGTACATATATGTCTGGTCATCATTTGTGCGTAGAGCCACAACTATTGCAGGGACTTGCCATGAGCTGCATTTCATGAGTCTCCATCAGAGTTATTTGTATTCTCCTGTCTAATTTGTCTCTCAGACAGATGTTGTATTTTATTTTATTTCCTAGTTGATGCTCATGCACTTATGACACAGGTTTTTGGGGGTGCTTTTGGGTTGTCCTTTATTTTTGTTGTGAAAACATTATCAGTAACCCTGTAAATTCTATTTCTTATTATTTAATTGATGAAAATTATGGTTTCAAAAATACTAAAATGAGTAATTAAGTTAAACATTCACTGTTGGTTTGCCTGACGGTGATGTTAGGCTCCATCATGACCTCTAGTGGATTTTGGGTCGTGACATCTTGGTATAAGAGCATTAGGTTCACTTAGGTCTCACGAGTCATGAGAAAGTCTAGTAGAGTCTTGCAGATCGGTATGGAGATATCTGTACTTATATTCGAGAGGCTACAAGGACATTAGGAGCATTTCCCTTCTTGATTCCTTATTGTGCAATTTGATCCATTTGAGGCTTATGCCTTTATATCCTTCCTACTCATTCTTATACGATGTTCAACGCTCGTGTCATTTGGGCATCGAGGAGTTGCAGTGGTACTACATACGGGGAACAAGGTGTTTCTCCTTGCGCATTCGAGCAGGTTATTATAGTCTTCTTGTCGAAAGAGGTTCTGTTATATCTTCTCAATAACTGTATTTTCGATGGTTTTAAGGCTACGCACAGGTTTCTGTGATGTTCGGACGTTGAAATCGCGCAGTGTTTGTGTAATGGCAGGGTGCTTGTCTATGTGTCAGGGCAGTGAATGACTTGCAAGGAGGTTTTTCTCAGTACATGATTCAAAGGTTGAGCATTTTATTTCCAGTGGAGGAAAGGAAATTGGACTATGAATGTTCAAGTTTGGGATAATGGAGTAACGAGACTTGGTATTTTCGAGCACGGTAGAATTCTCAATTATGATGGGGTGTCATTTTCCTTGTTGAATGCGTTAAGGTTCACCGGTGTTATAGTCTTCATCAATTTGCCTTCGAGACAGGGTAATGTGAAATGGTGCTGGAGAAGCGGTTATGCGAGATGGCAGAGTGTAGCGATTTTGGAATCAAATGGGTATTTATAATGTTGATGGCTTGATAAGGATGATCTTTTAGAAGGCTTGGAGTTTGTGGCAATTTATTAGCTCAAGTGTTACAGAGATGGATTCTGATTTGAGGCAACAATTGGGCAGCGAAGGATGAGGAAGGACATGTGGGAGGTGTTTTGAGTGGTTGAATTGCTAGAAGGTCAAGTATGAAAAGTAGAATTCAAGGAGTTGCTTAAAGGAGAGGGTTTAACCAAAGTGGGAGAGTGGTAGAGTAGAAAATGGGTTTCGTGGTAGGATAGCCACACGTCTTGAGGAATGTTTGGAGCCATTTAGGAATTCATGGTGGATAGTGACTAGGTCCATGGATTTTATTTGGATGCAACATGACTTCGAGTATGGAATGTATTGTTGGACTTTCAGATGATGTCAATGGGGAAGAAGGAATCTCGGTGGGTCCTAAGGTTATGTAATTGTAGTTTCAAGCTAAGTGAGAGAGCCCCGCCGTCTATGATTGGATTGTGTGGTTGTCTACTTGTGTAGTTTTTGGTTATCGGTGTATTGGTGGGTTATTACGACTAAGGAAAGAAAACATCAGCGTTAATTTGAGCAAAGGATTAGAGGAATTTGTGCTACATTTGGCCTTATCGGTTCGTGTTCAGGTTTTGGGAAGACTCAGAATCTATGCCTTGTGTGGATGTGATGTACAATAAAAGGAATTCGGCCGGTTGCTTCTTTGAGAGGGTGTTCATTTGGTAGCAGGGCCTTAGAGTTTGATTATATTCAGGAACATGTCAGAGTGGGTGACTCTCAACAACGGTCCTAGTGGGTTCAAAATTAAAGTGCGATGCCTAAGGATTTCGGGTTCATGGTATTGTTAAGTATCGAGCTTTTGCAGTGGATTATGCAAGGGGCTTGGAGTTTTCTATGTTATCATCGGTCTGCGGTGTAGCATTGGAGGAATGGGAGAAAATAACTTCGGGTTCATAGGGGAATTATTAGAATGGGTGTACCAGATGAAGACGTGAATGTGCGCACAAGGAGGGTATGAGTTAGTTCGTGGGTTTTGAGGCAACATGGTCTCGTGAAATAAGGTCACTCAGGATGAGTGTGGATTGGGTTCGTTATATTTTGAATAGAGATATTATTATTTCTAAGGCAAGTCCATTGTAAATTAGAAGAAGTTGGTTTGTTTAGCAATGGTTGAATCGGCATGATGGTGGCAATGATCAGTTCCTTCGGCGTGTTAAGTTATGCGGGTGATTTGTGGCGGTACGTGCGAGGCTTGACGGCGGCCGTAATTTGATTTATTTGTAGGTATTCGATTATAATGTCCTGTTATGTGTAGATGGATCCTGGAAGTGTTATGGTTGTTTAGACCACTACTTGAGGATTATATTTTCTGCAGTTATGGGAATTCAGTCGCGTGTTGCAATGGTTCTCCTGAAATGAGTTAAGTGAAAGGTTTCTATATGATGGAGTGTTTATTCTATTAGTGGTTCAGGAGTTATGATGAAATTCTTGTACTTTCGCGTATTGGCATGTTAGGTGCAGTGAGCGGCATGTGAATTGGAAGTTGAGGATCAAGGTTGCGGTTCAGTGTAGACAAGAATATTATGAGCTCGGAAGAGCAAGAAATAATTCAGATATTTAGAGTAAGCTGGTATTGTCTTTATCGTCACCTGAGATTGGTATCCTGTGTAAGAGGTTTTTTGTACTAATTTGCGGATTCTCGATTAGCTTTACAGCATTGTATGTCCGGTGGTATGGATGTGCTGACTTTTTACCTGGTGCGGGAGGTTGTGGGAGCGTATCCCACGGGAAGATTGTATAAGTGTGACATATAGTCACTTGATTGATTAAAGATTGAAACTAAGTATGGAGATTATGGTACTATCGCTAATGTGAGAGCTTAGGCCTGGGAGGCACTCTATTAATTTGATTGTGAACTGTGGAAGTTTGTTCTGGATTGGACGGTTGTTCTTATGTGTCATGAGTAGGGTTGTTGTGGATCCTTGGAAGGTTATTAACCCAGTGCGGTACGATCAGAATCGGCTTGAGGTACGTCGATGGATCTAGATGTGAATGTGTGCTCTATATCAGGCCGGATGTGTTTATTTCAGAATAGTGTTACTTATGGAGGGGTCTTCGGGCCATGGATGTTATTTTTGTCGTCAGCTATTCCGTGTAATCTCTATTGTGCCATGTGGGTTGCGATACCCGTATGATTATTCGCACTCGTATCGAGATCCCATGTAGTTTGTGGTGTTGTTATAACATGATGGCTCTCGAGATGCAGGTCATTTATCGCACCTTAGTTGTGCTTGAGTTTTGCAACGTATGGCGCTATCTGTCTCCCCAGGGATGATATTATACACTTGGCATGCTTGTGGTCGATATTCGGGTATGTTGTTTGGATCGGGTGGCACGCCGCCACGGGTATCATGGTTGGATCGGGTTGCACGCTGCAATAGTGTGATGTTTAGTACAATTCCCTATATCTATTCTTGTGTGTTTTGTTTCTCATTATTCTGAGGAAGGTTCATAACATCTTTTTGGTTGTTTAATTATTTGCGTGGGTTGAGTAGTTCTTTCCAGAGTTTATTTTCCTTATGTATCACATTCGAGTTTGTATCTTGTTGGCACATTGTGGCATCTTAAGAGACCTTTGGAGGTGTCTGATGTGGCTTATTGCCTGAGCAACTTGTACTGGGTGAGACGAGATTATTGGACCTGCGATCAATGCGATCGAATTTATATAAGGTATATGAAAGAACAAATATCGTTGTTCATCTCAGAATGAAGTAATGCTTCTTGTCAGGAGGAGAGACTCCATGATTTATGATTCGGCAGATGGTTATGAGTTTCTACAAATCTCTTCCATCGTGGAAGTATTGCGAGAGTTGAAACATGGCTTATACATGTTATGAAGTATACTACGGGCTTCGGGTCAGTGGAAATTTCAGTCATTGTGCTTGGGGGAGATTGCCTTGGGAAAATGAGTTATGTGGTGCATGGTGTGATTTTAGCGGAGGAGCATGGTCATGTTGGGTTCAGTGTCTGGTGATTTATGCAACATTCGTATGTTAGAATATGGTATTGTGGAGAAACTCTAGATCTTGAAATTTGGCTCTAAAGCTTGCTAGCTAAGGTAGCAGGAAGGATCTTCAGTATGGCTCGAGCTAATATGCTCAACCTGGTTGTGGTGTCACGAGTAGGTGCACGAGGTGTTAAACATTGATTTTGGACAATGCCGAAGCAGTTCATAGCACGTTCGAGGACAAACGTATGTTTAAGTGGGAGAGAATGTAATGACCCGACCGGTTGTTTTGAGCTCTAGCCCATCGTTCGGCGGTTTGAGGCCTTGAGTAACTTCACTTCAGGTATTATGGCTTGTACACATGATCGGAATTGAATTTCGGGAAGTTCAGATTTGATTTGGAAAGAAAATTCTAATTTTGTAAGCTTGTAAGTTGGAGAAATTATCTAAGGTTTGACTTTTGCGTAAACGACTTCGGAATCGGGAATTGAAGGTTCCAACAGGTTCGTATGATGATTTTGGACTTGGGCGTATATCCGGTTCGGGTTTTGGTTTACCCTGGAGCATTTTAGCGCCTATTGTGGAAAGTTGGCATTTTGGAACGAATTTCATAAATTTGGATGTCCATTTGTAATACCAATGTTATCGATGTCCGTTTGAAATACCGAGTCTAGGAATAGCTTCGTATGGTGATTCTGGTCATAGGAGCGCGTCCGGATGTGGATTTGGAGGTCCGTAGGTCATTTTGGCGTCATTTGATGAAAGCTGGAAGTTGGGGGTTTTTCGAAGTTTGACCAGGAGTGAACTTTTTGTTATCGGGGTCCGATTCCAATTCTGGAAGTTGGAGTAGGTCCACTACGTCAAATGTGACTTGTGTGCAAAGTTTGAGGTCAATCGGACGTGATTTGATAGGTTTCAGCATCGAATGTGGAACTTAGGAGTTCAATGGTTCATTAAGCTTGAATCGATGCTCAACTTGTAGATTTGACATTGTTTGATGTGATTTGAGGCCACCAGCAAGTTTGTGTTATGTTATGGGACTAGTTGGTGTGATTGGACAAGGTCCCGGGGGCCTCGAGTGTGATTCAGAGTGGTTTCGGGCCAATTCTAGTTGTTTTGGCTTTTGCTGTTGCTGGTTCTGGGTTTTTCCTTCGCGAATGCGAAGAGAGTCTTGCGTTCACGAAGAAGGGTTTTTGGGTGGTTGATTGATGTTCATCGCAAACGCGACACAAGGGTCGCGAACGCGTAGAAGGAAAGGGGGAGCTGGGCCTGGAGCAGGTTGGCCTTCGCGAACGCGACTCTTGGACCGCGAACGCGAATGGGCAAGGGTATAAGGCTTCGCGAACACGACGTAGGGGACTCAAACGCGAAGTGAAATTTTGAGGCAGTGGCATTTGGCTTTTGTGAACGCGAAGAAGGGTTGCCTGGGCAGTGTATAAGTTTGCCAAAACGGGTTTTGGCTTATTTTATCTCAATCTTCCAAGGGAGCCGAGCTAAGGGCAATTTTGGAGGAGCTTCTTTGTCATCCATCACAAGGTAAGTAATTCCCACCTATTACAAGTTAAATACTTGGTTTATATATGGATTTAAACATGAAAATTGGTGAAAATTGTGAGATTTTGAAGAAAACCTAAAAATTTATAATTTTTGATTTTGACCATGAAATTGGACATGGAATTTGGAATAAATTATATATTTGAGTTAGTAATGTTATGGGTAATGTTTATATTCGAAAACATTTTGAATCCGGGCACGTGGGCCTGAGGGTTGACTTTGTTGACTTTTTGAGCGGAGTTGAAAATTTATTTAAATTGATTGATTATGGGTATTAGAGTATATTTTGATTGGTTTGCACCTTGTTTGACTAGTTTTAGATCGACGGGCATCGGTTTGAGGTGTTAGAGAGGCTTTGGAGCCGGTTATGGAACTTTAGAGCGAGGTAAGTCTCATATCTAACTCTGTGAGGGGGAAACTACCCCTAGGTGATGTAATTATTATGTGTTACTTATTGTAGGGGCTACGTATGCCCAAGGTGATGAGAGTCCGTATGTAGCTAAATTCATGCTATTGTCCGGGTAGACTTAGGTTCACACCATGCTATAATTGTACTATAGGGGTTATGCTTTCTCTTTTCATTTGTTTATTTTGCATTACAACTTGAGACAGGACTTGCTTTGCGTGATAGACTTGCTTTTGTAGAGAATTGACGTGCTTCATGACTAGCCATGGAATAATTGTACTCCTTATACGAATTTCTCCCGCGCTATGTGTTTTCATTGAAAGGTTTTCCTTAAAAATTTATAACCCACACGTCTATTCATAGGTGGCATCACTGACCCATTAAAGCTTATTATTCTAATGGGATTGGGCTGTTCTCCTTGGCAGGATTATGTACCCTACTTATGGGAGTTGGTCGTTCGCCTCGGCAGTATGACATATGTATCTATGGTTCGTGTCGTTCGACCCTCGTCAATGCACAGATTATGATGGGATCGGGTTGTACGCCTCGGCATTTCTATAAAATACTCTCATGGAAATCATGCGTAATATCTGACAAGAAGTCAGTGTATCTATGAGTCTTCCTGATTTGAATTATGACAACCTATCTGGTGAGGTCCATTATATATATATGCTCCGGTTGATGAGGAAATTTCTAATTGAGAGCTTGAGTCTATTGTAAAGAGGAGGATAGTATCATGTATTTAAACTTGTTTAAATTCGTTTATTTACTCTGCCCCATATCTGTTTACTCCTTATTGTATCTGTCTTATTGGACTACTAGTAAGTGTCGATGTCGACCCCTCGTCACTACTTCTCTGGGGTTAGGCAAGATACTTACTGGGTACGCTTTGATTTACATACTCATGCTACACTTGTTGCATATTTTTGTGTAGATACATATATGTTTGGTGATCCTTTGGGCACAGAGGCGCGACTATTGCGAGGACTTACCGTGAGCTGCATTTCATATTATGATCTGCAGCCTGCAGAGCCTCCATCAGAGTTATTTGTATTCTCATGTCTAATTTGTCTCTCAGACAGATGTTGTATTTTATTTTATTTCCTAGTTGATGCTCAGGCACTTGTGACACCGGATTTTGGGGGTGCTTATGGGTTGTCCTTTATCGTAGTTGTGAAAACATTATCAGTAACCTTGTAAATTCTATTTCTTATTATTAAATTGATGAAAATTATGGTTTCAAAAATAGTAAAAGAAGTAATTAAGTTAAACATTCATTGTTGGCTTGCCTGACGGCGATGTTAGGCACCATCACAACCTCTAATGAATTTTGGGTCGTGACAGGCGCTTAGTACAAATACTAAAGATATTAGTTTTTTTTTAAATAAAAAGTTGTTTTTAGGATAATCATTTATCCTATTGCTAAGAGACTCTAGAAAGAATATTCTAATTACCTCATTTATATCATATTGTTAGCAATGTTTTCTAAGTCTTCCTCGTGTGAGTCTATTGCATTTGGTACGTCTATCATAAAAGTAGAAAGTAGTTTGTCATGTACCACCCGTTTATCTCCTTCTATTCGATCTAATTCCAGCAAGAGCTCTTCAAAGAGGTCATCCACATCATAGAAAAGTATGGTGGCTTTTTCAAGCCAAATATCTCATGGGTTTTTTTATTATGCTAGTAGGGAAACTTGCATAACTATGCACCATAGTTGTCAATCATCGCCTGGACCGTAAGGAGCATACTGTGTAGCTTCTTGAGATTAGCAGCCACTCCCCAAATGTTTCCTATTTTTATTTACATATTTTGTGAAATCTGCAAGTAAATTTAAAAATGAGAAAGAAGCAAAGCGAGCATTAAAGTTTTCATCCATGAGTAACTCTTGGTTATTGAGCTTTGATGGTATTGGCGGTTATTGTTCTATGAGAATGGCAACCATGGTTCTTTGCCGCTTAGGGTCTTATCACAATTCCAGCCATTGGTTCTTCGGCGCTTAGGGTTCTATGACAATGGCAACCTTGGTTAGGCGCTTAGGGCTCCGTGTGCTTTTTATGGGAAGCTACAATGTTTAAAACTTTAACTGGTGAAAAGCATATTTCCTTTCAAACACAAAATCGAAAAAAATACTAAAGATATTTGTTTTTTTTAATAAAAAAATTATTTTTAGGATAATCATTTATCCTAATGTTGACAGACTCTTGAAACAATATTCTAATTACATTTATCCTATAGTTAGCAATGTTTTCTAAGTGTTTCACATGTGCGTCTATTGCATTTGGTACGTCTATCATAAAATTAGAAACCAGTTTGTCACGTATTACCCGTTTATCTCCTTTTCTTCGATCTAGTTCCAAAAAGAGATCTTGAAAGAGGTCATCCACATCATAGAAAATTATGGTGGCTTCTTCATGCCAAACATCTCATGGTTTTGTGAGATTAACATCCACACCCCAAATGAATTTAGCTGCCAACCCTAGTTAGCAAGGTGAAAAACTTTCTCAAGAACGTGGAGAGATTTCTCCTACTTTTTTTCCTGCATGTTTTTTGAAATCTGCAAGTAAATTTAAAAATGAGAAAGAAGCAAAGCCGGCAAAAACATCTTCATCCATGAGTATCTATTGGCTGTTGAACTTTGATGGTATGGGCGCTGATTGTTCTCTGAGAATGGAAGCCTTGGTTTTTCGTTGCTTAGGGTTCTGTGACAATGACAGCCATTGGTTCTTTGGGGCTTAGGGTTCTATGACAATGGCAGCCTTGGTTAGGCGCTTAAGGCTCCGTGTACTTTTTGTGGGAAGTTATAATGTTTAAAGCTTTAACGGTCGAAAAGCACATTGCCTTTCAAACACAAAAGCAAAACAAATACAAAAGATATTAGTTTTTTAAAAAATATTGTATTTAGGATAATCATTTATCCTATTGTAGACAGACTCTAGAATGAATATTCTAATTACCTCATTTATCCTATTGTAAGCAATGTTTTCTAAGTTTTCCACATGTGCATCTCTTGCATTTGGTATGTCTATCATAGAATTAGATAGCAGTTTGTCACGTACCACTCGTTTATCTCCTTCTCTTCAATCTAATACTAGCAAGAGATCTTCAAATAGATCATCCACATCATAGCAAAGTATGGTAGCTTCTTCAAGCCAAGCATCCCACGGTTTCTTGATTGTGATGGCAAGGAAACCTGCATAACTATTTGCCACAATATCAATCATCACCTGGACCTTAAAGAGCGTTTGGTTGTAGCTTCGTAAGATTAGCATCCATACCCCGAATGTTTCTTATTTCTTTTACTGCAAGTTTTGTGAAATCTGCAAGTTAATTTGAAAATGAGAAAGAAGCAAATACAGCACGGAAGTCTTCATCCATGAGTATCTCCTAGTTGTTGAGCTTTGATGGTATGGGTGCTTATTGTTCTGTGAGAATGGCAGTCTTGGTTGTTCGCCTCTTAGGGCTCTATGACAAAGGACGTCATTGGTTCTTTGGCGCTTAGGGTTCAGTGACAATGGCAGGTTTGGTTAGGCTCTTAGGGCTCTGTGTGCTTTAGGAGGAAGCTACAATGTTTAGAGCTTTAACGGGCAAAAAGCACATTGCCTTTCAAACACAAAAGCAAACAACTACTAAAGACATTATTTTTTTATTTAACAAAAAGTTAGTTTTAGAATAATCATTTATCCTATTGTTGACAGACTCTAGAAAGAATATTCTAATTACCTCATATATCCTATTATTAGCAATGTTTTCTAGGTTTTCCTCATGTGAGTCTATTGCATTTGGTACGTCTATCATAAAAGTAGAAAGTTGTTTGTCACGTACCACCCGTTTATCTCTTTCTCTTTGATCTAATTCCAGCAAGAGCTCTTCAAAGAGGTCATCCACATCATAGCAAAGTATGGTGGCCTTTTCAAGCAAAACATCCCCCGGTTTCTTGATTAGGCTAGCAGGGAAAATTGCATAACTATGCTCCAAAGTTTTCAATCATCGCATGGACTGTAAGGAGAGTTCTATGTAGCTTCCCTAGATTAGCAACCACACCCCAAATTATTTCGATTGTTTTACTACAAGTTTTGTGAAATCTACAAATAAAATTGAAAATTAGAATGAAGCTAAGCTAGCACGGAAGTCTTCATCCATGAGTATCTATTGGCTGTTGAGCTTTGAAGGTATGGGCGCTTATTTTTCTGTGTGAATAGCAGCCATGGTTCTTCGTCGCTTATGATTCTATCACAATGGCAGCCATTGATTCTTCGTTGTTTAGGGTCCTGTGACAATGGAAGCCTTGGTTAGGCGCTTAGGGCTCTGTGCACTTTTAGTAGGATGCTACAATGTCTAAAGCTTAACGGGCGATAAGCACATTGCCTTTCAAACACAAAAGCAAACAAACACTAAGGATATTAGTTTTTCTTTTAAGAAAGTTATTTTTAAGATAATCGTTTATCCTATTGTTGACAGACTCAAGAAATAATATTCTAATTACCTCATTGATCCTATTGTTATCAATGTTTTCTATGTTTTCGACATGTGCATCTATTGCATTTGGTACGTCTATCATAAAATTATAAAGCAGTTTGTCACATACCACCCGTTTATCTCCTTTTCTTCGATCTAATTCCAAAAAGAGATCTTGAAAGAGGTCATCCACATCATAGAAAATTATGGTGGCTTCTTCAAGCCTAACATCTCACGGTTTCTTGATTATGCTGGTAGGAAATCTTGCATAACTAATCACTGCCTGAACCTTAAGAAGAGTTATGTGTAGCTTCCTAAAATTAGCATTTACATCCCAAATATTTCTTATTTTGTTTACTGCAAGTTTTGTGAAATCTGCAAGTAAATTTGAAAATGAGAAAGAAGTAAAGCCAGCACGGGAGTCTTCATCCAAGAGTATCTCTTGGTTGTTGAGCTTTGACGGTTTGGGCGCTTATTATTCTGTGAGAATGACAACCTTGGTTCTTCACAGCATAGGATTTTGTGACAATGGTAGCCATTACTTCTTTGGCGCTTAGGTTTCTGTGACAATGGCAGCCTTGGTTAGGCGCTTAGGACTCCATGTGCTTTTAGAGGGAAGCTACAATTTTTAAATCTTTAACGGGCAAAAAGCACACTGCCTTACAAACACAAAAGCAAAACAAATACTAAAGATATTTTGTTTTTGTTATTTAAAAAAGTTATTTTTAGGATAATAATTTATCCTATTGTTGACAAACTCTAGAAAGAATATTCTAATTACCTCATTTGTCCTATTGTTAGTAATGCTTACTAAGTTTTTCACATGTGCGTCCATTGCATTTGGTACGTCTATCATAAAATTAGAATGTAGTTTGTCACGTACCACCCGTTTATCTCCTTCTCTTTGATCTAATTCCAGCAAGAGGTCTTCAAAGAAGTCATCCACATCTTATCAAAGTATGATAGCTTCTTCAAGCCAAACATTCCCCGATTTCTTGATTATGCTGGCAGGGAAACTTGCATAACTATGTTCAATATTAACAATTATCACCTGGACCTTAAGGAGCGTTTTGTGTAGCTTCCTGAGATTAGTATACACACCCCAAATATTTCTTATTTCTTTTACCGCAAGTTTTGTGAAATCCGCTAGTAAAATTTGAAATGAGAAAGATGTAAAGCCAGCACAGAAGTCTTCATCTATGAGTATCTCTTGGTTGTTGAGTTTTGTGGGTATGCGCGCTTATTGTTCTATGAGAATGGAAACCTTGGTTCTTCACCGCTTAGGATGGCAGCCATTGGTTCTTCGGCAGTTAGGGATCTGTGAAAATGGTAGCCTTGATTAGGTACTTAGGGATCCATATACTTTTATTGGGAAGCTACAATTTTTAAAGCTTTAACAAGCGAAAAGCACATTGCCTTTCAAACACGAAAGCAAAACAAATACTAAAGATATATTTTTTTTTAAAATAAGTTATTTCTAGGATAATCATTTATCCTATTGTTATCAGACTCTAGAAAGAATATTCTAATTACCTCATTTATCCTATTGTTGTATTAATTTTTCCACATGTGCGTCTATTGCATTTGGTACGTCTATCATAAAATTAGAAAGCAGTTTGTCACGTACCACCTGTTTATCTCCTTCTCTTCGATCGAATTCCAGCAAGAAATCTTCAGAGAGGTCATCCACATCATAGCAAAGTATGGTGGCTTCTTCAAGCTAAACATCCTACGGTTTCTTGATTATGCTGGCAGGGAAACTTGCATAACTATGTTCCACAACGTCAATCATCGCCTGGACCTTAAGGAGCATTCTGTGTAGCTTCCTGAGATTAGCATCCACACCCCAAATTTTTATTTATTTATTTTACTACAAGTTTTGTGAAGTCTACAAGTAAATTTTAAAATGAAGAGGAAGCAAAGCCAACACAGAAGTCTTCATCCATGAGTATCTCTTGGTTTTTGAGCTTTGATGGTATGGGCGCTTATTGTTCTGTGAGAATGGCAGCCTTGAGAATGGCAGCCTTGGTTCTTCGCCGCTTATGGTTCTGTAATGATGACAACAATTGGTTCTTTGGCGTTTAGGGTTCTACGACAATAGCAGCTTTAGTTAGGCGCTTAGGACTCCGTGAGCTTTTAGTAGGAAGCAATAATGTTTAAAGTTTTAATGGGCAAAAAGCTCATTACCTTTCAAACACAAAAGCAAAAAAAATACTAAAGATATTACTTTTTTTTTTTAAAGTTATTTTTAGGATAATCATTTATCCTATCGTTGATGGACTCTAGAAAAAATATTCTAATTACCTCATTTATCAAATTTATTCTATAATTTACGATTAATTCAAATGTATGTTGCCATCACTTGTCAATTTGACACAAGCTATAATTATGATATTTCTCTAGGATCTCAAAATTATTATATCCTTGTTAGTAAGAATTCTTCTTGTCATAAGTCTTACGATTAAAGATTATATATCCCATTACTTCAATCTAAAAAGTAAAAACATGTTCCTTCTCTTTTTGGAGCCTCCTTCCACTAAGAAGGAAAATTAATTGTAAGGTAGTTAGGTTGGTATAAATGAGTCAACGAAAAAATAAACAAGCGAATACTTGATGTTCCCAAGAAATAAATGGAACACCGAAGGAACAAATTTTAACTATATAATAAGTGAAGCCTTGGATGACCAAGGGTGTTTTTGTAATTTAGCACAAAGATGTTTCTAGAATTTATACGCATACAAACCATCCAAGTGGTTATTTTGCTTTACCAAGTTTGTATTAAACAAATCCCTTCGCCTTCAGTTTTATATCTTAGCCTATTTTCTCTGGAAAAGTATCCTCTAACAACAAGGAATAGATATTCTTCTTCATACATTTTTCTTTTGCCTGCTTATATTCTTCTACTTTCTATGCATAGCTCTTTGGAATATGTCGAGAAGCTTCGTATTATGTGTTATGACTTGCGTGTATGGCCGAGTTCAGTTTTCGGATGATTCAGGATCAATTTGGAAGAAGGGTTCCTGTTTTAGATGCTTAGGCGGTAAGAGTTGACCGTAATTTTGACATTTGTGTAGACGGCTCCGAAATGGTATTTTGATGATTCCAAGAGTTTTGTATGGTGATTTTGGACTTAGGAGTGCGTCCATATTTGGATTTGGATGTCTGTAGAGTTAATTGAAGTATTTCGGCGAAAATTGGTAAGTTGAAGTTTTGGAAGATTGAGAGATTTGACCGACAGTTGACTTTGGTGGTATCGGGTTTGGAATACAATTCAGAGAGTTGGATTAGCTCCGTTATGTTATTTGAGACTTGCATGCGAAATTCAACGTCATTCCAGGTTGATTTGATATGTTTCGGCACGAGCTTTGGAAGTTGGAAGAATTGAAAGTTCCTAAGTTTGATTCGAGGTGCGATTCATAGTTTCGATGTTTGATGATGTGACTTGAGGCCTCTAGTGGGTCCGCATTATGTTGTGGAACTAGTTGGTATATTTGGACGGGTCCCGGGCGTGTTTCGGATGGGTTGCAGGCCATTTTCTTATGTTTTGGAATGCTACATTTCTGGTCTCTGGTGTCTGGTGTCCTTCTTTGCGATCATGTAGGTGTAGCCGCGATCGCGAAGGCTGTTTGGTGGTCTGGTCATTTTTCCTCTACGAGTTCGCAAGGATCAGTCCGCGATCGCGTGTGTGTGAGTGACTGCTTCTTCGTGTTTGCATTGGGCCTTTTGCATTCGTGTAGTGTTGACCCTATTGAGGAGGCCGACACTTTGTTCTTTCCGTTCGTATAGCTATGTACGCGATCGCGTACGTTGAGGAAGTGATGAACCGCGTTCGCCTTTCTTCTTTCGCGATCGTATAGTACCTTTTCGTGGGGCAGTGTCATTTCTTCTTCGTGATCGCATGGATTTATTCGCGATCGTATAATGCATTTTTGTGGCAATCATTATTTCTTCTTCGTGATCGCATGTGTATTTCTGCGATCGCGATGTGCAAATACTTGGGCAGCAGAATATATTTTCTAAAATCGAGGGAATTTATTATATTTCATGATTACATCTTTATTTTTATCTTTTAATTAGTGGTTCGAGTTGGGAAAATGAGGATTTTAAGAAAAAATTTCAAAAATGTAAAATGACAATTTGAAGGGCGAATTGATATCAGAATTTGATAATTTTGATGTGGTTGAACTCATATCGGAATGGGTTTACTTTTTAGTTTTAATTAAAGATCGAAACTTTATTATCCAGAATTATTTCCTATTAGTTTTATTTATGATTTGAAGTTATTTTTGGTTAGATTTGAACCGTCTGGAGGGTGTTCCACTCGAGAAGGTCATTTTAGAGCAACGGTCTAGCTTCTTTGAGGTAAGTATCTTACCTAACTTTGTGGGGGGGGAACTACCCCTTAGGATTTGAATCTTTTGTGCTAATTGTGTCATGTGAAGGCCGTGTACGCGAGGTGACGAGTACGTGCTCAGGCTTATTTGTGGGAATTTGACCATTTAGGACTCTTAGGTTCTTATGTTCATTAGATATGAAGTTGTTTTGTCATGTTAAATCCCCCATTTACTAAATTTACCCTTACGTGTCTTTTTTGGAATTAATCGCTTCATGTTCTACCCTTATTGCCGATTAAACTCTTATGTGCCTTAACTGAAGTTGTTGTCTCTTTTATTGCGAGGCAATCTTTTCCGTAATTTCCTACCCTTGATTGAAGTTATTATTATCCTTTTCATAATTGCTTATCCTTAATTGAACTTGTTGTATCTCTTCCGTAATTGCTCAACCTTAAATGAAGTTTTGTTATCCCTTTTCATTGTTGACTTATCCTTAGTTAGAATCATTGATTCATGTTATCTCTCTTATCGTCGAATTGTATTTTTGTGGAATCCTTGCACCACATTATCTCTTCCTAGTTGAGCTATTCTTGTTTAGACCATTATTCCCTATTGTGTCTTTCTTTGTGAACTCGTTCTACCGTTTCCTTGTGTTCTGAAGTTCATGAGTTGATTTACTTGTCGTATCCTCGTGTTATTGTTTTTGTTGATGTTGTATTCAGTGTTGTTGAGCCGAGGGCCATGCGTAGTTGTGATATTGAAACTGCTTTTGTGTAAATGTTGTGGTATATGGCCACATATTGTGAAAGTCATTTTGTTGAGTTGTTTTGTTTTGGCACACATGTTATTGTTGAGAGGATTTTTATGATGTTTGCACGAGGTTTCTGTCGTGTTGTTGTTATGATGTATGCACGAGGTTTCTGTCGTGCTGTAGTTATGATGTTTGCACGAGGTTTCTGACCTGCTGTAGTTATTATTGATACGCATGCTGTGGTATAAGGTTTGGGTGTTGAAACGCATGCGGTGAGATAAGACGGGCTTGATACGCGTGGCTAGTCTTGGAATTACTAGAAGTCATACGGTGTGATAAGGTGGGATAAAATGTGGGATGCTCTTTCGGGAAAAATGATTTTCAAAACTAAATGTAAAGCTCTCGTGGCGATATAAGGAAAGATTGTGATTCACATAATTATTTGAGACTACGAGGCGATACCTCGGTAGTGACCCTTGTTGACTTTTCCCCCATTCTTTTGTACTTGTCTTTGATTGTTGCTTCTTTAGCATACTATCAATTGTCTTTCTCCGTGTTACACTATTTGCTTAGATCTGTATAGGTAATCTTGTTCTACTATTTGTTGTTTCAATTTCATTGTTGTATTTATTATGATGTACCTTTTGTGGTAATGGTTTCATATGTGCCATTCATTGTCTCTACTCTTACTTGTTGACATGAATTGTGGTAGAGCTCCTGCACAAGCATACACATAAATAAACCACCCATATTGGTCTAAGAAAATGAATCCTAACGTTTTGGCCATTTACATGTACTCTTGTGTACTTGCCTTATGTGTGAGAGTTATCATGTTGGCACATGAGTTGTCCGTGCAGTCACGAGCCATTATTATTGTTGGCACGTGAGTGGTCCGTGTGGATATTAGATATTTTCACTCCCTTGGTACGTGAGTCATCGGTGCTGTTATGAATTGTAATGCCGGCACAAGATACCAAGTGATTAGGGTTCAAGAATTGGGACCCGTGATTTATGATTTTGAGGTTTGGTACCTCGTGGAAATTCTTGGATAAACCGAGTGTGAAAGTGGTTGTTCATACTGAGGTGTCACTTGTTTTCCTTTATTTGGTTCCATCGGATTGAACTGTGTTCCTCTTACTTTATAGCGTTATTACCTTTTGTGCCTCGATGCTAACTGTTGATTTTAGTCCCTATTACAAACATTGTATTAATATTATTGTCATCATGCCTAGCTTATTATTTATATTATTCCATGTTAGTTCTACATATATACTTCCTCAGTTGTTTAGTCCAGTGGGTGTCTCGACTATTCCTCATTACTTGTAACACCCCAAAAAATTTTGAAGTACTTAAGTGTAAAGCCCGGTAAAGTTTGCAAAGAAAATAATATTTCATGGTGCCGGACTAGGCTTACATGTTTGAGGATTCAAGAATCGGGCTTGGGTGTGTATTAATGCAACATGGGAAGGTGATAGCTTATGCTTCTAGGCAACTAAAGAATCATGAAAAGAACTATCCAACACATGATTTAGAACTTGCGGCAGTGGTATTTGCATTAACAATTTTGCATCATTATTTATATGGGGTCCAGTTGATATATTTACGGACCATAAGAGCCTTCAATATATTTTCAAGCAGAAGGAATTGAACCTGAGGCAGAGAAGATGGCTTGAGTTACTCAAGGACTATGACATTGATATTCTATATCATCCGGGGAAGGCTAATGTTGTGGCTGATGCTCTTAGCCGGAAATCTATGGGTAGTTTGGCTCACTTGGAGACATATCAGAGGCCATTAGCCAAGGAAGTTCACAGATTGCTAGTTTGGGAGTGGTAATTGTACAAAATAGGGATGAATCATCGCTTGTTGTGGAAGTCAAAGAGAAGCAATATAACGATCCATTTTTAGTGAAATTAAAAGAGGGGATTCATAAAAATAAGACCATGGTCTTTTCTCTTAGCATGAATGATAGTACACTAAGGTACCAAGGGCGACTCTGTGTTCCAAATGTGGATGGTCTCGGGGAAAGAATTATGACTAAAGCTCACACTTCTAGGTATTCCGTGCATCCAGGTTCTACAAAAATGTATCATAATCTTAAGAAAGTCTATTGGTGGAATGATATGAAGAGAAATGTGGCAGACTTTATGGCAAGATGTCTGAATTGTCAGCAAGTGAAGGCCGAATACCAAAGGCCTTGTGGGTTGGCACAAAACATAAAAATTCCAATGTAGAAGTGGGAAATGATTAATATGAACTTTGTGGTAGGATTACCTCGCACTTCGCGCAAGTTTGACTCAATTTGGGTAATTATCGATCGGCTCATGAAGTCATCACACTTTTTGCCAGTTAAGTCTACCGACACAGTGGAGCAGTATGCTCAGCTGTATATCAAAGAAATAGTCAGGTTGCATGGCACCCCAGTTTCCATCATTTCTGATCGGGGGGCACAATTCACTGCTAATGTTTAGAAAAAATTTCAGCAAGGTTCGGGTACTCATGTGAATCTTAGTACAACCTTTCACCCGCAGACTGACGGGCAGGCAGAGCAGACTATTCAGACGCTTGAGGATATGTTACGTGCTTGCGTTCTAGACTTCAAAGGTAGTTGGGATGATCATTTACCACTCATAGAATTTGCCTACAACAATAGCTATCACGCTAGCATTCAAATGGCACCGTTCGAGGCTTTATATGGTAGGAGATGTAGATCTCCCATTGGGTGGTTCGAAATTGGGGAAGTAGAGTTGATAGGGCCAGACCTCGTGCATCAGGCTATGGAAAAATTTAAAATCACTAAAGAGCGGTTGAAGACTACTCAGAGTCGTCAGAAATCCTATTCGGATATTCATCGTAGAGATTTGGAATTCAAAGAAGATGATTTGGTATTTTTGAAAGTTTCCCCCATGAAGGGTGTAATGCGATTTGGTAAGAAAGGGAAATTGAGTCTGAGGTATGTCGGACAGTACAAAATCATTCAGAGGATCGGTGAGGTAGCATACAAGCTTGAGCTACCACCTGAGATGTCATTAGTACACCCGGTATTTCATGTGTCTATGTTAAAGAAAGTAGTTGGAAACCCCACAGTCATTGTTCTGGTTGAGACTATTAAGGTAAATGAAGAATTGACTTATGAAGAGATTCCAGTTTCTATTATTAATCGGCAAATCCGAAAGTTGAGAAACTAAGAAATTGCATCCGTAAAAGTGCTATGGCGAAACAAACTGGTTGAAGAGGCTACTTGGGAGGCCGAAGAAGAAATGAAAAAAAAGTATCCTTATTTATTTTAATAACCATGTAATTATGAGTTGTGCTTTATGAAAATGCTAAGGGATATTCCTATGAAATATGTATGACTTGTACATTTGGTGTTAAGGGTGTTTTGTTCTGGTAATATAATTGCTTGTGAGGCAATAGCTGGTATTGTTTTGTATAATGTTACGTTGTTGGAATACGTATATGTTGTTAGCATGTGTTTCTGGGCTCTCTGATAGGTGGATAGGCCTAGTTACAAGGGAAACTCTAGCGAAATTTTTGGAGATTTTGGGAGTTAGCCAAATTTGGGGATGCTCGAATGTGGTATGAAATAAACTGAGTTGCATAAGATGCTAATGACGGATTTTTACCCTCATTCGAGGATGAATGATCCTAAGCGGGGGAGAATGTAACACCCCGGAAAATTTCGAAGTACTTAAGTGTAAAGTCCGGTAAAGTTTGCAAAGAAAATAATGTTTCATGGTGCCGGACTAGGCTTACGTGTTTGAGGATTGTAGAAATTCTTCGTGGCGAGCTTGCGAGCTACGGCTCGGACCTTTTGGGTTGAACAATGCACCGAAAAGTAAAGAAAAATATTTGGCAAAAAAGTGCATTTCTGCGGTCCATTATGCGACCGCAGAATCACTCTGCGGACCGTATAATGGCCACAGAGTGAGGCAGTTAATTAGACCAATTGGAAGCAATTATGCGGTTGACTATGCGACCGCATAACTGTTATGCGGTGCATTATGCGACCGCATAACAGTTATGCGGACCGCATAGTGACCGCATAAACAGACAGTTCTTTTGGCTATTTTGTAACCAACTATGCGACTGATATGCGGTCCGCATATCGGTTATGAGATCTCATACCTTTTTCCGGAGCTCCATTTTTGGGTTTTTAAAACCCGACCTTATTTCATTAAATACACTTTTTGGGCAATTTTTGAGACATAATCTGATATTTTAGAGTGAGAGAGAGTGCCCTGGAGTGAGAAGGTATTCTTGAATAATTTTTCTTCAATTCTTGCTTAAGTTTTGGATGATTAAGAAGGGAAGCTTACTACGTCTTCATCCTAGAGGTAAGATTCTACACCCTAAACCCTAATTTCGAAATTTTCTGAAAATGGGTAACTAGCAAGATAAATTTCTGGGCATGACAGTTGTTTATTTTACATGCATGTGTTATCAAAGGGTGTAGGAAGATTGTTGAGCTAAAAATGGTAAAGATTGGGTTCTGGGAAGATGAAGTCCTTCATAAAAAGGACATTGAAACCTTATGCACACCTAGTGTTTGATAAAATGCTCAAGTGAGCTAGAACCATGATCATCTTCCTAACTTTGATTCAATTTGTTATATTTCTAAAATAGATTGAAATTGCTAAGAATACCGAAACATTTTAGAGTGTAAGGAAGCTCAAGTGAGGTATGTTGGCTAAACGCTTCTCTTAGAATTGAATCCCACGATATTCATGTAAATTATGTAAGTCTCGAGTGATTCATTATGAGACTGGTCTTTCCGATTAAGATTGAGTTGAAAGATATATACTGAAAAAGCATCCTAAATGCTTTATTCATGTTATGTTACCAACTGAGGGTGTGTTAAAATACGGCCTGTGCATTAATAATGTTTCGACTTTAAGTCAAGTTCAAATGAAGGCTATTATGCCAAGTTTTGTGAAATATCTCTATGTGCCTTAGACTCTAAATTGCTCACATGTGTACTACACACCTTGATTTGAATTGTAATTATTGTTGATGATGATAATGATATTTGAGATTGATAAGGTGAGCATGAAATACTAAATATGGCCAACGTGCCAAAAATGATCTTTTAATAATGGCCATTAGTGCCAATGAAATGAAAAGATGTGAAAGTAATACGAAATGCGATGATTGATATAAAAAGTTTGATGTCTCAAATAAGACAGCCTAGTCGTTCGGGCCGTGATCGGACACCATGCCGCACACATGGTGGTGATTGTGCTGGAAATTGTAATCGAAATGATAATTATGGTTGATGTCCCTAATGGATAGCCTAGCCGATCGGGTCTTGATCGGACTCCGTGTTAAAGACGGTGGTAATAATATTGAGAGATATTGTGGTTGATGTCTCAAATAAGATGGCTTAGCCGACCGGGTCGTGGTCGGACTTCGTGCTAAGAGTACGGTGGTACAGGTATTGTGAATAATGGTATTGTGGACAATGGTATATTGATACTAAAAATCTCCCAATGTGAGATATGGAATTTAATTTGAACATTGTCTTGATCCTAAGTTGAGGTTTGATGTTAATTAACGCTTTCATTGATATTATGATAATCTTATTTGTATTATTTTTCATTCTATTGAGAGGGTGTTTAGTTATACATACTAGTGCTATTCGACAGTACTAACGTCCCTTTTGCCGGGGGGGCTGCATCTTTCAATGGATGCAGGTGGTTCCACAGCAGGAGATATTGGTCAATGATAGCAGTGCACCTTCTTCTGACTGGGTGAGCCCCACTTCATTCCGGGGTCATGATTCTTTTGTACTTTGTGTATTCTGTTTGAGGTATAGCCGGGGCCTTGTTGCCGGCATTATCATTGTACTCTTCTTTATCTATAGAGGCTCTGTAGACATAATGTGGGTTGTGTACTGGTGCTGGAAAAGATAAACTATGCTATGTCGTGGTTATATTACTTGTCCATTTGAGACTTTAAAAATGGTGAAACTTATGGTAAGAAATTGGTAACTGCAAACATGACCACTTTATTATTTAATTAAGGAAAACATATATTCTCTTTATTCATGAATGAGTTTGGGTATAAGAAATCTATCAGGCTTGCTCGGTCGGGTTCACTCGGTTGAGCGCCAGTCATGCTCCTCGGTTTTGGGGCGTGACATTACTACTCTACCGAGGTTAGTCTTGATACTTACTGGGTACCGCTGTGGTGTACTCATACTAGCTTCTGCACATTTTTATGCAGATCTAGGTGCCTCAGATATTGTTGATTATTAGCTAGCTGGTTGAGCATTGCTGGGGAGACTCGAGGTAAACCTATCATCGCATTCGCAGGCCTCAGAGTCACCTTCTGATATTGTGATTGTACTATTTAATTCTATTTCGAACACTTGAATTTAAGGATTTTCTAGAAAACTCAGTAGAGCTTATGAGTTGTACTACTGGTTTTGGGGTATTGTATTGCACTTAGGGTCATTGGTTTTACTATTGAAATTTCAGTTTCATGCTTCATATTTGTTCTGGTTAAATTATGTCTTTAATTCGGGAAGTGTTAGGCTTACCTAGTCTTAGAGACTAGGTGCCGTAATGACATCCTATGAAGAGAAATTTGGATCGTGACAAGTTGGTATCAGAGCTCTAGGTTTATAGGTACTATGAGTCATAAGAGAGTTTAGTAGAGTCTTGTGGATCGGTACGAAGACGTCTGTACTTATCTTCTAGAGGCTACAAAACTATTAGGACAGTTTCACTTCTTTCATTCCTATCGTACGAGTTTAATGGTGAGGACACGATCGGTAGTTACCGACGACGTTGCCCCTAGAGCCAGTGTTAATAAGGACCGGGGTAGAGGCAGAGGCTGAAGAGGAGAATGTGCTACAGCTATAGCACCTGTCAGAGCAGCGGTGAGGAGCCGCCAGTAGCTCCTGTTGGGGGATAAGTACCGAAGGCGCCTGTTGTTACCCTAAGACTTTAGGAAACTTTAGCATAGTTCCTGATCATTTTGGTACATTGGCTCAGGCGGGGCTGATTCCGGTTACACCAACTACTTCATAGATCGGGGGAGGAGCTCAGACTCCCGCCGCCCGTACTCCGAAGCAGCAGTCCATGTTGGTCAGGTTCCAGGTGTCATGTCGACACAGCGTGTTATCCCAATTCCGCCCATGGTTAGGGCAGCAACATCTGAGGAATAACAAGTCAGACTTGCGAGGTTCAAGAAGTAATACCCTCCTACCTTTAGTGGTTTGGAATCAAAGGATACGCATGGGTCCCTAAGGGAGTGCTACCGTATTCTACGCACTATTGGTATTGTGGAGACGAGTGGGGTTGCTTTTACTACGTTCCAGCTTAAGAGAGCGGCATATCAGTGGTGGCAAGCGTATAAGTTGGGTAGTCCAGCCGGTGCAGCTTCACTTTCCTGGACTCAGTTTTCAGAGGTTTTCTTAAGAGAGTTTGTCCCCATACCCTTCGAGAAGCGTGGCATGTGGAGTTTGGGCAGCTGTGCCAGGACACTATGTCGGTGTTAGAGTATATCGTTAGATTCAGTGATTTGTCCAAACATGCACCTGCTTTGGTTTCTACAGTCAGAGAGCGAGTCTGAAGGTTCATTGAGGGACTCAGTCATGATATCAGGTTTTGCATGGCTCAGGAGTTGGAGTCAGATGTTCTATTTCAGCAGGTAGTAGAGATCGCTTGCCTATCAGAGGTCAAAACGAGGTTAGGAGAGAGATGGCAGGAAGGCTAAGAGGCCTCACAGACTGGAGAGATCTACTTGTCCCTGTTTTGGAGGCAGGGTACGACATGGTAGAGGTTTTATGGGTCAGCCAATTTAGTTTGCACTTCAGATTTTGCACGGTGTTACAAGTACCCATGAGTCTCAAGGTAGTTGTACCGAACAACTTCAATAGCCACGTCAGCGGAGAGGTTGCTTTGAGTGTGGAGATACCAGTCACATGGTGAGAGATTGTTCCATACTCCAAACAAATGTGCTACAACGGGGTATTCAGGCTCTGAGTTCTGGTCCAGTTGATGACTACCAGCTTGGAGTACAGGTCAGGCAAGTAGAGGGTTCCCAAGAAGGGGGGCACGGCCCGTTGATGTGCTTTCTATGGTAGGGCTGAGGCCGTTACACCAGATGACGTTGTACATGTATGGTTTTGATTTGTTATAAGGGAGCAACATTCGTATTTTGTTTCGGTTCTGCTTATCGAGGTGAGTCCTCCTATGTTACTTCACATACAAGTGCGTTTAGTGATTTGTACTATGCTTACGTGTTTACCCCTGTTGGGAGATTCTATAGTGGTATCTTGTGTCTATTATTTTGATTTTATTCATTATTGAGACCTTTGAGACTAGAAGTAGATTTTTGTTACTCATTTCGGTAGTTTTGATGTGATTTCTGGATGGTTGGTTATGATTTGTGGTTTAGATGTCGCGCACCGTTTTCTCGCAAAAGCGGGCTTTGACGTGTGACAACTCTTTTAAATGGGTATTAAAAGAGAAGAGTCACCACCTAACGGTTTAAGGTGAGTTAGGGCACCTATTTGCGAATAACTCTATTTTAACTAGTCAACGCCACCAAATATCGGGTAAGGGCTCAAGTTACCTCAAAGAGAAGGTGTTAGGTACTCTTCAAGGTCCACAACTGTGGGTCCCAACCGAACTTAAAACTATGTGAATTATGTGATGAAACTAGGCGAGCACATAAAGAAAGATATGAAAGTTGAAAGTCCTATTATAGCATAAACCAGCATAAGGAAAAATAAACTATATGAATGATTGGTACAAATTTAAGGATCACTAAGGATTACAAAAGCGTCGATCTATATTTAGTGACTCAATCCTTTAGCAAGCATGTAAGGAAAAAAAGGGGGGTCCTAAGTTTTTTAGCATAAAGGATCACCCCGTGCAACATAAATAATACTTTGCAATTCCCTTTAAGTAGGGGTTACTCATATTATTTAGCGGGCACAGACTATCATCTTCTGCTACCCAATTACTATGTTGAAAATGTTTACTTAAAAGCGCTCTAATTCAATTCTTAGTCGTGCCCTATGTGTGCACTGCCCGTCCCATGCCTATAGTCCAGGAGGCTTTGGACCTACTATTTAGGTGGTCCTAGACTTAACTTAGGTTGCTCAAAATGATAAAACTAGTCGCACATTCAAAATCAAGTAGGACTGCACATAATAGCAATGAGTGGCTCATGTTAGTCTCCACGCATAGCATCAAAGGCATGCAAATAGATTTCAGAATATGTAGTGAAGAGTCATGAGCAATTTTAGAATTAAGATGTATGAAAGTCGTTTAAACCTATAGGCATGTATTCTATGTGACCACATGGCTTAACAAAATCTCATGGGCAGTGCTACTACTCAGATTATTGATGTTACAGATTATAAGTGTGATTAAAATCTATAGACATGTTCTTTAGGTGATACGCGTCTGGGCAGTGAAGACATTAAAAACAAAACTCAGAATTACTCATTTTGATCCTATTGGTATGTTTTCTAAGCGAGTAGCAATATCCTATAGGCATGCTCTCTAGTAGTTGATATTCGAACACAGATTCCTCATGCTTATTCCAATATGCATGTTGTCTAGGTGGGATGTTTGATAAGAACAACAAAACAGCAATTTGATTAGTCAATTAAGGCCCTGTAGACATGGTATTTATATAAATATCGATGGAAGCCAATCTTAATTATTTCACACGATGCTACAGGCATGTCATCTAACAATAGCACAAGTTGAGCAAATAATCCATGATATTTGAATCCTATAAGCATGCTATCTAATATTGTATAACAATATAGCATGCGAACATGTGAAATACTTATATTTTAGACATGTTTCTGATGTTAGCAGGTAACGCATTTAAGTTCTTATAGGCATGCTTTTTATTAGTGTATAAAAAATAGGGCATGTCAAACAAAGTAACAAGTAAAGCAATTAAACCCTATAGGCATGCTTTCTACCCATTCATGTAAGAATCAAAGTGCCATATCCCCCTTTTCACTAATTTCCCATATGTTTTATTTATAAATTAATGCAGGCCCAAAACAATGAATACAAGTGCAAATATTACATACTAAAGGACTACAGGCCCAATAAACAGAGCAGGCCCAAAAGATAAATAACCCTGTACTGTCTGGGCCTTCAGCAAGCTCTCACGCGAATAATAGACCCAGATCCAAGCACACCTCAAACAGGAGAGTGTATCAATTACACAACTCGGTGCCACACACGGGCTCATACCAGGCTTAGATGGAGGAACCATACATGGCAACCAATTGACAATTCTGAAGTCTATAATACCTCATAGGGACACGATTACATAAACATATAGGCACTTGTTTTTTAGAAGTTAAGGGAACAAGATTGATCAAACAAGAGGGCTTGAACATGCCAACTAGGTGGACCAACGAGAACTAACTAACTGGACCAGCGACATAGAAAACTAACACCATATTGAGCAATCATTCAACAAAGAAAAAGATATAGCATGCTGGACACTATCACATATTAGGAGGACTTAAGAAGCAAGTCTATTGGGTTAACTGGGTAAACACACACATGCTAAGTATAAGGTATTCACCATAACTAGTCAAAAAGACTTTAGACATATGAGCCTTAATCATAGTAGTTATAGTCACATGGATAGCAATTTCACATGAAAATTTCTAACATGAGAGCCTAACATGAACACAATCAGTACAACAACAACCTAATAGCATGGTCTACAGCAGACGACAGCAGTGCCAAAATCTAAAGAACTCATGAAAGCATATCAACATAAGAGGAATAGGACAGGCAAGCATAATAACTCATACTAATTACCCAGACATAAGAGAAGAAGCTAACATAGAAATTTACCCTAGAAGCAATGCTGAAGACATAGGATTAACAAATCAAACATACATTAGAACTTAAATGGCACGGAAACATGCCTTAGCTAATCAGTACAACCTCAGAAACATAGTAGGTTGGACAAGAATAACTCAACAAGGTCTGAAACACAGGCATTGATTTATCACAGAGATACAGGACAAGGTGGGGAACACACATTAGTTTATGAGTAGCACTTATAGGCTAATTACATGATCAAGGGTTAACTCTAGAAGAGTATGAATGATTTAATAGGAATTAGAATAGATTTTGGGCATAATATAGAACAAAGCAAGAAGTTAAACTTAGAATGAGCAACAGTAATAAGCATTCGAACACATACAGTAGAGCAAACAATCCTAAGTAAACAGGATTAAGGCAACAAGTAGGCAAATTCGATTACTAGAAGGTATATAGCCCCAAGAAGAACTTCAGAGCATACAATAGCATGTCGATTCATAAAAAGAATCTCAGAAACATAGATATGCAGAACAGGAATTCAGGCGAAAGATAATGAAATTGCAAGGGTCATAGGTACTTACCAGTTACTAATTGACAAATGAATAAACAAAGAATAGTTTCAGCAATATCTCGAATGTCAGTACCAGAACGAATAGTAGAACACCAAAATCTCAGCGCGTCAGAGTTCACAAGGGTTTCGGATGAACCCCGGGCAGTGCTCGCACTGAGAAAGGTAGAATAATTGAATTTTGATTGCCTTGGCTTTCAGCTGGCCAAGAGTTTAAGTTTCAGAATAGTGTAAGGCGAGAATAAGAAAGATAGAAGTAGGTTTTTTAGCGATTAGCATCCGTTGAAGGGAAAATTGGGGAGGGGTTTATATAGTAGTAAACACCAACACACAAAATAAGGAAATACCGTCAATCAAACACAAATAAGGAAATAGGAGCATGAAAAATCACTCAGAATCAATTTAGGTGAAAATCGGGAAAACCTTAGTTCAAAATTAGAACACAGATGGTCGAAATATCACTGAATCAGACCCATATAGCCTGGTAGTGAGTGTATCTAGACGAAATGTCGTCTAAGTCTCCAAAGCTGAAGGCGATGGCACTTGATTTGGGAGATTGGTACTTGCCAAAAATAGGGCAAGTACTATGTAATACCAGAGTCTTATAAGAAACAACGAGATATTGTATAGAAGGTAAGGGAATCATGGATTGATTCCATTTTGGGGTCGGATTTGGAGACGATTCAGAGATACGGCGGCTAGGGTTTCTCAGCAACGAAGAGAGTAGAGAGGATTTAGGGGCGGCTATTAGGCGGAAGTGTCTCTATGGTTTGGGAGGAAGATATAAGGAAAGGGGAAGGGCCATTGTGGGTCGTTGATCATCTAAGATCAACGGCCATGATTAAAGGGGAAGTGGGGCGGGTCAGGGGATGGGTATAGGGTAATGGGCTGCTGATATTGGGTTAAGGGGAATTGGGCCAAGGTTTTGGTCCGAAAATTAGCCCTATATTGGGCTAAGAATTAAATACACCAAAATTGTTTAAAATAGTTTATAAAAAAATAATAAATAATAAAAATTTTACTTATGCAATAATAGATGCTTAGCCTTATGCAAGGTATGGAGACAATGATTAGTCTCATGCAAAGAAAGGCAGTGCTTAGCCTTATGTAATAATGGAGGTAATGCTTAGCCTCATGCAAGGAAAGGCAATGCTTAGCCTTATGTAATAATGGAGGCAATGCTTATCCCTATGCTAGAAAAAGCAATGACTAAGTGCGAGAGGATAAAGCATTTCTTAGCTTGATGCGTTTGCGTTTGGCAATTCTTGTTGTTGTGAAGATAGTGATCCTGTTGTGTGTATATATTTGCGGACGTTCCTATTATGTTCATTGTGCCTGCGTCCAAAGAAAAGTCATGAGTTTTGCGGGGAAAGTTTGGTTCATGCTCTCGACTTCCTTGGTACGCCTTTTGCCTTGAGGCCCTGCTTGAGTCACCCTAGGTAAAGTCTGGCTTCCATAGAAAATAAATTCGAAAAACATGCATGTACTTGAAAAATTATTTGCAGAAATGTAGTTATTTGAAATATGTGATAATATACGAGATCAAATGATTCTGATGAACTGGTGATTGTGACGCATTTTGAGACGTTGCAACTTCCTTGCTTCGAATTTTTAAGGTTCCTCCTCAAAATTCTACCCCAGTTTAAATGCATACTTCTGGCAACACATTCCTTGGCGGTTCCAAACAAGATGAGATCGGGCGAACTCAAGACCTTGCCCTAATTTCTGACCATAGGGAAAATGAGGATTTTATTGTGATATGACCGAACCCACAAGGCTGCCTACGTATCCCATCTTAAATGGGAATCAGGTCAAGCATAGTTCGGTTACATCAAATAGAAAGTACAAACATAATCTTAAACATAGTATCTTTTGACTGCGTTCGAATTGATAGGGCTTGGCAAAATCTCTCCATCCATTTCTGCAAGTATAAGTGCTCCTACTGTCAATACCCGGTGAACCATATAAGGGCCCTTCTAGTTAGGTGAGAATTTCCCCTTTGTTTCATCTTGATGTGGGAAGATTTGCTTTAGTAGCAACTGCCCTACCGTGAATTGCCTCGACTTGACCTTTTTGTTGAAAGCTCTTGCCATTCTGTTCATGACATACCGTGTTCATTCTTTTTCCATCAATGAGAGCTAGTTGTTCATACCATCTTCATACCCATTCTGCATCGCTGAGCTCAGCTTCTTGAATGATTCTTAAAAAAGGAATTTCCACTTCGGAGGGAATAACGGCTTCAATACCATAAACCAGTAGGTAGGGAGTTACCCGAGTTGATGTACGATTTGTGGTACGATACCCCAGTAAAGAAAATCGTAGCTTCTCGTGCCATTATCTGTAATTGTCTACCATTTTCCTCAATATCTTCATGATGTTCTTGGTGGCGGCTTCTACGACTCCGTTCATTTGCGGCTTGTATGTTGTAGAGTTTCGATGTTTGATCTTGAATGTCTCACACATGACTTTCATCAAATCGCTATTGAGATTGGCGGCATTGTCATTAATAATTGACTTTGGTACCCTAAATCGACAAATAATGCGGTCCTGAACAAAATCTGCTACAACCTTCTTAGTTACAGCTTTGTAAGATGCGGCTTCCACCCATTTTGTAAAGTAGTCGATGGCTATCAAAATGAACCTATGTCCATTTAAAGCAGTGGGTTCTATTGTTCCGATGATATCCATACCCTAAGCGGAGAAAGGCCAAGGTGAACTTGTTGCATTAAGTTCATTGGGTGGCACTTGTATCATGTCAGCATGTATCTGGCATTGGTGACACTTTTGAACGTACTTTATACAATCTATTTCCATAATCATTCAGAAATACCCTGCTCTTAGTATCTTCTTGGCCAAAATGAAAAAATTCATGTAGGGTCCGCAAGTTCCGGCATGTATTTCCTCAAGCAATTTGGATGCCTCCTTGGCATCGACACATCGCAGTAATCTCATTTCAGAAGTCCTTCTATATATAATTCCTCCACTTTGAAAGAAATAGTTGGCCAATCTTTGAGGTGTGCACTTCTGAGTGTGGGTAGCGCTCTCTGGGTATTCTCCTTTTTCCAAGAACTTCATGATGTCGTGGAACCACGGGTTTTCGTCAATCTCTTCTTCAACATAAGCACAATAAGCTGGCTGCTTATGAATTTCTAATGGGATAGGATTGATGTAATTCTTATCTGGGTGTTGTATCCTGGAAGACAAAGTGGCTTATGCATCTGCAAACTCATTCTGAATTCTTGGAACATGTTTTAACTCTATCTTTGTGAACCTCTTGATCAGCTCTTGTACACAGTGCAAATATGGCAATATTTTTGTGTTCTTTGTAGCCCATTCCCCTAGAACTTGGTGCACCAAAAGATCTGAGTCTCCGATTACCAATAGCTCTTGAGTGTTCATATCAATAGCCAATCTAAGTCCCAGGATGCAGGCCTCATACTCCGCCATATTGTTTGTGCATGGAAACCTGAGTTTTGTGGATACCGGATAGTGTTGACCGGTTTCTGATACTAAGACAGCTCTGATTCCTACTCCTTTGAATTTTGCTGCTCCATCGAAGAACATCCTCCAACTATCATATGCCTCGGTGATATCTTCTCCTACGAATGACACCTCCTCGTCGGGAAAATACATTTTCAATGGTTCGTATTCTCCGTCTACGGGATTTTCTTCCAAATGATCTGCTAATTCATGCCCCTTGACTGCCTTCTAAGTCACATAGATGAAGTCACACTCACTTAGCAATATCTGCCACTTCGCTAACTTACCCGTAGGCATGGGTTTCTGAAAGATGTATTTTAGCGGATCCATCCTTGATATGAGCAATGTAGTGTATGCACAAAAGTAATATCTCAACTTTTAAGCTATCCATGTTAAAGCACAGCAGGTGCGTTCCAACAAAGAGTACTGGGCTTCATAAGGGGTGAATTTCATGCTCATATAATATATCGCCTGCTCTTTCCTTTCATTTTCAACATGTTGTCCTAGAACGCAACCAAAATCCCCATCCAACACAGACAGATAAAGCAGCAGAGGTCCTCCTGGTTCTGGTGGGACCAACATGGGCGATTTAGATAAATACTCCTTGATTTTGTCGAACGCTCTCTGGCATTCTTCAGTACAGCTTGTCGCAGCATCTTTTCTCAACATTCTGAAGATTGGCTCACATATCACAGTGCTATAAAGCGGCTGATGTAATTGAGGTGCCCTAGAAAACTCATCACATCTTTCTTATTCTTTGGAGGCGGTAGGTCCTGGATAGCTTTGTTTTTTTACGGGTCTAGCTCAATACCTCGACGACTGATGATGAATCCTAACAACTTTCCAGCAAGGACTCTGAAGGCACATTTTGCAGGATTCAATTTCAAATTGTATTTTCGAAGCTGGTCGAAGAATTTCTTCAGGTCTGCTATGTGATCTGAACTCCTTTTAGATTTGATGATAACGTCATCCACGTACACCTCTATTTCCTTGTTTATCATGTCGTGGAAGATGGTTGTCATGGCTCTCATGTAGGTGGCTCCAGCATTCTTCAAACCAAATGACATCATTTTGTAATAGTATATTCCCCATGGTGTGATAAAGGCTGTCTTTTCAGCATCCTCTTCATCCATCCAGATCTGATGGTATCCTGCGAAGCAATCCACAAAGTATTGGAGTTTATGCTTGACGCAGTTGTAAATCAGTATGTGTATGTTGGGCAACGGGAAATCATCCTTAGGACTTGCTCTGTTCAAATCTCGGTAATCGACACACACTCTAACTTTCCCATTTTTCTTCAGAACTGGCACAATGTTAGCCAACCAAGTCAGATATTCGACCACTCGGAGAACCTTGGCTTTGATTTACTTGGTGACCTCCTCTTTTATCTTCAAACTCATATCCAGATTGAACTTTCTGAGCTTCTACTTTACTGGTGGACATATAGTATTTGTGGGTAGTTTGTGCGCAACTATGGATGTGCTTAAACCAGTCATATCATCATAGGACCATGCAAAGATGTCTTCATATTCCTTTAGGAATCTGATGTACTCTTCCTTCTCTAACGGTGATAGATGAATACTTATACATGTTTCCTTGACCGTTTCAGAATCCCCTAAGTTAACGGCCTCAGTTTCTTCCAAATTAGACTTTGGTTTGTTTTCAAAGTCTTCTACTTCTCTAACGATTTCCTCAGGTATTATATCATCTTTCAGCTCCTCTGAATCACAGTCCTTATGTTGCATTGTCTCATTACATGTCACAGTAGTAGGTTCATCAGGATATGTAATAATTATGCTGAAAAGAAATGAAGAAAGATAATAATAAATATAAAAAGCAATAGTGCATTAATAAAACTTTTAAAATGACAACTAGTGTGGCTCGATGGCTCGAGTAATTATTTCAAAACAAAATACTGAAAAATATCTTAAATGCTCAAAACTATTTTAAAATAATTCATGCTAATTTGTCAGGCTACCTAAGAACTCGACGGGCTCGGGATGGTGCAGTGGTCCAGTTCTTGAGAACATCTCCTTATTCCATGGTCTGAATAGTAAGGTCTTCCTCCTCCTCCCCCTCCTCAACAATTGCACTGCAGTCCATGTCTTCTTCATCTAGAAATAGCTTCCTCATGCCAGCCAAAACCTCATCTTCCTCATATCCCCACATCATGTCAGCTTGATGGAATGTCTGGTGCAGAGGTGGTACCGGTTGTTCCAGTGGATAATAAGGAGCACGCCATGGTGGTGACCAATCCTGGTATTCTAGCCATGTGTATTCATACCCGAGTCCAAAAGGCGTACCATGGTACTGTGGTTGTACGGGTTTGGTGATCCCTTGAACATTTTTGCCGAGACCCTTGCCGAGTTCATATCCCGTCCAGAGCGGTATGCTTTCTATCTTGTTGCTCCACCATCGGTCATTTTCAATTGCATTGACTCGTTCAATGCAATGGTATGTTTCTCCACCCAGATTTTTTCTATTTTCGATGACCGGAATGGTCTGATTGGTGTAGATGGGGTTACTTCAATCTCTATGGATGATCACCTCCTGATGATTCCACTCAAACTTCAGAGCCTGATGCAGAGTTGAAGCCACTGACTCAGCGGCATGTATCCATAGTCATCCCAATAATAGGTTGTGAGTAGCAGATATATCTAGCATTTGGAACTCGACATCAAACCAAGTATGGCCCATCTATAGACTGAGGTTGATTTCTCCAATGGTGGCTCTTAGAGATCCATAAAATGTATTCACATTCATGCTTCCCATTCGTATCTTGTGCAGGCCTTTACCTAGTATATTTAGAGTTGTCAATGGACATATATTGAGACTTGAACCTCCATCTATCAAGACCCTGGCGATGGACATATCTTCAAATTGCACTGTAATATGCTACGCCCTATTGTGTCTTAGTCCTTCTGGTGGTAATTCGTCTTCGTGGAAGATGATTTTGTGGCTTTCCAATACCTGTCCGACCATGCTAGCCATCTCTCTACTAGTGATACTGGTGGGAACATAAGGTTCACTTAACACCTTCATCAAAGCATTCTTGTGCGCTTCTGAGTTTTGTCGCAGTGATAAGATGGATATCTGAGCAGGAGTTTTGTTCAGGTGGTCAACAATAGTATACTCCCTTGCTTGTATCTTCCTCCAAAGATCATCAGTGCCAGTCTCGACAACAGGCAGCTTAGGTGCAGCTTCCTTGCTTGTTCCTCCCAGATTCTTAGGTGTATAAACTCTGCCAGTTCTAGTCATACCTTGCGCCGTACATGTTTACTCCATTTTTTCTTTTCCCTTTCTCTTTGCTTCCGACACATAATCCCATGGAATGGCATCAGACTTGTAAGATGGCGTGGGAGCTACCATCACAGTGAAGGGTGTAGCTACCTCAACTTCAAAAGGTGCCTGGGTTTGTACCACAACTGGCGTGAGGGTGACTGGAGATGTTTTAGGAATGTCTCCCTCTCGGATGGGTCCGATGGACCCTTCCTGATCTCATTCTTCATCAGTTCCTATCACATTCACACCCTAATGATTGAGGATTTTAAAGTGCGCCAACGGTATTTGGGAATAATGTGTTCGAGTATTAAAGTAGACTCATGGGATATAACCACATTATTTTGAAATGAAAAATATATGTTTAAGGTGTGTTGGAACATACTAAAGAGTTTTGTGAATGGCAAGAATTCATGTGGAACAAGTTGGATACATTAAGTGGAAATAATGTCTCAATTCGCACAAGATCCTACTTCAAATGCATGCTGCAACCAAAATTTAACGACCTAGGAGGTGATATACCTATAAAATTAAATCCCCTTGAGTCTACTTTCTAACGCTTCAAACCGTTTGTCATTTGGATACACATACAAGAAGTTATGACCAAATTCCCAAAGGCTGGAAGAATGAGACCGTGCTATAACCCTCGCAAAGCCAGGTCTGTAGCGCGCTAAACCGTGCTATATCCCTTGTGAAGCCTGGTTTGTAGCTTGCTACAGAGCTCACGAAGCCTGGCCTGTAGCTCGCTACAGACCGTGCCTAGCCTGGTTTGTAGCCCGGTTCGGATTTTTGAGGGTCCATATTTCTAATTTCATAACCCGACCCTACTTCATATAAAATGATCTTAGGTCATTTTGGATGGATAATATGATATTTTTAGAGAGGGGAAAGTGCCCTAGAGTGAGAGGAGGAATTCCTAAGCCCTTGTTCATCAAATCTTGCTCAAGCATTGAAATCCAACAAGAAATCCCTAAAGCTCTTCATTTAAGAGGTAAGGATCCATACCCTTGTTTTCAATTTCGGATTTGGGTAGAAGATGGTTGATTAGGAGTATGATTCTTAGGTATAAGAGTATTATTTACACATTCATGTACCAATAAGGTTTGTGGGAAGATTGTTGAGCTCAAATAAGTAAAGATTGGATTGTGAAATAAAGGAAATCTTGTAGAAGAACCTTGTATTCAAATTTGCACACCTAATGTTTGATAAAATGCTCAAATGAGCTGAAACCATGAATATCTTCCTAATTATGGTTTAATTTTGTTATGTCTCAAAATAGATTGTGATTGCTAAGATTTTCGGAATGTCGTAGTAATTTAAGGAAAGCTTAAATCGAGGTATGTTGGCTAAACTACTCTCTTAGAATTGAATTCCATGATGTTCCCGTAAGTTTCAAGTATGGTTGTCTCAAGTACCTTATTCTATGTCCCGAGATATTCCCAATAAATTTTATTGTCCCGAATAAGCAAAGTGTCGAGAATTATGTATTCAAAACGTGTTACGAATCTTCCTATCACATTATGTTATCCTTTGGGAATGTGTTCAAGAATGATATGTGTATTAAAATGCTATGTCTTTGAGCCATGTTTCAAATGAAGGTTATGATGCCAAATTGTGTGAGAAAATCTCAATATGCTTAAGACTCTTAATTGCTCATATGTGTACCTAAAGTCTTGATTAGAGATGTCTTATTGTTGATAATCTATAAACATGGTTGGGAGTGAAATAAGTGAATTGGGGATATAAAGTGTGGCCAACGTGCCAAGAGTAAAAGTTATATTTGTGGCCAATGGTGCCAATGAAATGAGATGACGTGAGAAAGATTATGAAATAAGATTTGATTCAATTGTTCCGAAATTGACTTTAAAAATAGAATTGCCGAAAAGCATTATGTACTCAAGTCATGCCCATATGTGGTTATTTTAACAAATGCTATGCTTTGTGAGTATTTTCAATGTGTTTTGCATTCTTACATATTCGTGAGTGGAAATTGTGTATTTCCCTTTTTGGGGAAAGGTATTTCAAGAATAAATGGTGTGTTACTTGTTGATTATTTTAACTTGCGCATCAATTGCCAATTATTTTACTCCATTTCTCGGAAAAAAATCTATTGTGCTTGAATTGTTCATTTCTAATGAACGTAAAGTTGTGATTTCTGAAATATTATATATGTTGATATTTATGATGATGATACATGAGAGGGAAGAAATGAAAGTGTAGAATATCAAATACGGCCACCGTGCCTTGAATAAAGAATCTTGTGAATGGCCAAAAGAGCCAAGTGAATATTATTGTTGTTATTGGTTGAAAATACTCGTGGAGATTCATACAATGTGAAAGATGATGTGGTAAATATATTTGTACCTATGTTATCTTTGTGTGAAAAAACAAAAATAATATTTTTGGGAGTATCGATAGTCACCAAGGAAGAGTAGGTTGAAATAACCTAACCCCAATACTACACGTGCCGGTGTAGGAGTGGATTGTGATTATTCCCCTTATTTGGGATGAGATTGATGTGATAAAATTATTCCCCTTAACTGGAATGAGATGATTGATTGAAATGGAAGATGTCAATCCACTCGGCATTGTGGTGAGATGGCCTAGCCGATCGGGTCGTGATCGGACACTATGTCGCACACATGGTGGTGATTGTGCTAGAAATTGTAATTGAAATTGTGATTGTGGTTGATATCTCGGATGAGATAGCCTAGACGATCGGGTCGTGATCGGACACCATGTCCTACACATGGTGGTGATTGTGCTGGAAATTGTAATTGAAATTGTGATTGTGGTTGATGTCTTAGATGAGATGGCCTAGCTGATTGGGTCGTGATCGGACTCCATACTGAAAGTACGCTGAAAGTACGGTAGTATTGTTATTGTGAACAGGGGTGTATCGGTCTTAAAGATCTCCCAACCAAAAATAATATTATTATCATATTTTGATTATCACTTCACAGTGTTATCTTCATATTTTGGAAATTATTATGTTTTAACTTGGCATTTGAATATCATTGATTGTGACTTGATGTTTATATGGTTTCCCCTTTATTAGATTGGCATTCTATTTTGAAAGTGGACAATTAGCTTTACATACTAGTACTATTCCATATGTACTAACATCCCTTTTACCGGGGGCGCTACATCTTCAATGGATGCATGTGGTTCATCAACGGGCTGCTTTGGTCCTCGTTAGCATTCACTCTCTATTCAGCATGTTTTGATGAGCCCTACTCTATTCCGGGCCTGATGTCATTTGAGTTGTACATTGTGTTTTAAGGTATAGCCGGGGCCTTGTTGCCGGCACTTTCATACTACTCTTCTATTGTAATTAGAGGCTCCGTATAGAGGTTGTGGGTGGTGTTTGATGTGGGGAATTGAACTAGAAATATTGGTATTTAGTAGACATATTTTTCATTATTATATCTATAAACTTGTAATATTTTGGAAATTATGAACGAAGCTGCTAATGGAATGAAATGGGAGTTGTTAATGAAATATTTTCAGTTTTTGATTAATGGAGTGCATCTCCTCTTTATTCATGGATGAGTTTGGGTAGAAGGAAATCTAATAGGCTTGCTCGACCGGGTTCACTCGGTTGAGCGTCGGTCGCGCCCCCCCGAGTTCGGGGCATGACACTATCCCATTCTTAATTCCTTCTTCTATTCTTTCTCATAACTTGATAATGTCGGAGAACTTGTTATTTTCAATAACCATCAACCTTTTGTAATACTGCGGGTCTTGAGCTCTGACAAAGAACTTGTTCATTTGTTCCTCTTCAAGTGCTGGCCTTACCTTTGCGGCTTCTGATCTCCAACGAGTAGCATATTCGCGGCAGGTTTCTGTCGGCTTCTTCTTGAGGTTTTGAATGTAGAAAACGGCTAGCGCATTTTTTGTGTTGAATCTCAATCTATCCATGAAGTCTGACGCCATACTCACCCAACTAACCCACTTCTTTGGGTTTTGACTGATATACTAAGACAAGGTGTCTCCTGTAAGGCTTCGCATGAACATTTTCATACAGATTTGTTCATTCTTGCCCACTCATACAAGCTTGTCACAATACGTTCTCAGATGCACCTTCGGATCACTAGTATCATCAAACATTTCGAACTTGGGAGGTTTGTAACCCTCCGGCAGTTCCACATCCGGCAGAATACATAGGTCCCCATAGTTTAGACCTTCAACGCCTTTACCACCTTCAACACTTTGAACTCTACCAGTGGGCTTCTTGAGTTCCTCTACCATGTTGTTAATGAGCAGGTCCTTCTCAGTCGATTCGGGTATGTATAGGGTTTGCTGGGGGTTTGGGGTAAGGTTTCCACATATATCAGATTGCTTTGATGGATTCCTTGAATTTGGGTATAAGGGTGGTCATTGGTCGAGTTTTGGGGATCTGGAGTAGGTTGTGGTGCATTTTTGGGAGTGTGATAATATTGGTTTACGGGTATTGAAGTTGGGTGATGGTGGTGTTGTTGAGGGGTCGGTACTGGTGGTAGGTTAAGGTTCTGGGGAGGTGCGGGATATTGGTGTGGTGCGGGAGGATTTGGTGGTGGGTTCTGGTTTTGTGTGTTTTGCGGCGGTATTTGGTTCTGGGTAGTCGAGTTTTGCTGGTTAATGTCGGGAACATTGAGAGTAAGGGAGAGGTTTGCCAAATTATGGACCTGCTTAAGCTCCCCTTGTAGTTCCAGAATTTTCTGCCCCAAACATAAGACCAACTCATTCTGTGCCGGAGTACTTCGGCCATCTGAAGTTTCAACATTTTCTGCTATAGTAGCATTGTCTTTCCTGATGCCACTTAAATCATCCATTTTCCCATTTCCTTTGCCTTTGGGGTCGCTTGGTGGAGGAGGAGGTGGAGGACCTCTGGATCTGGTGTGGTATGCTGATGATGCCAGTATGCACTTACAACCTTTGGGAATGAGAATAATCAAAAAGAAAAGAAAAATCAAAAGGTAATCAAGTTAGTAAGGTGAAATAAAAGAGTGTTTGCGATATTTAAACATGTTTCACAAAGTCATGCAATAATTCGCGTCCTAATTTGGGTACCTCATTGTACCTGAGATGGGCCTAAGCGACACACAGATTTAGAGAAAATTGATGCCAACATTTGCGTCATTTCATTAATACGAAAAATGAGTCAAGCTTTTACTAAATTGACAATAATAATAAAGTTACTAATGGAATTTAGCCTTATTACAATCAAAATCTAAATCTAAGCTAGAAAGCAGTAAAAACATCATTTCCTAGTCTGCTTGGTCCCTGAAGGACCTTCTCCATGCTTGGCTCTTTTGACCCCATCAATCAGGTTCCCCAGATCGCGCATATCCAACAATAAGTAAGCTTTTTCTAGATGTCCTCCTTCACTGCTATCCATGCCTTGGCAATCTGAGAGTCTCTTTCTCATCTTCCCCTCGAGCTCCATCAATCCTTGTTCCAAGTATTCCAATCTTTCTGTTGACTTAGTGGCAATCTGAGAGTCTCTTTCTCATCTTCCCCTCGAGCTCCATCAATCCATGTTCCACGTATTCCAATCTTTCTGTTGACTTAGTGGCAATTTCCTTCCATTCCTTTATCGCCTTCATGTTCACTTTGTGTTGCTCCAAATGTGTTGCTTTAGACTCGAACACCTTTTACGTAGCCTTTTATATTTAACTTGTGCCTCAGCCACCTCATCTACAATCCTATCCTTTGGATTGACTCCTAGCTTGACGTCCCCTGCTACGTCGTCCTCCAACCATGATAGGTAGTAATACATATAACCGGCGTGATACCTGTCTGCTTCAATGGTTTCTCTTTCCACAATGATCTTTTGGTTCCACAAATATTTTGCCTCGAACTTAAATGGGATGACATCTCATTTGAAATCTACCTTGTACTGGACCATGTTGGAAACCCGAGGTATGACTTGTTTTCTTCCCGCTTGCCTCATTACCCTTATGGGAGCGTAAGGATAGATGCCTCGCAACCCCATCAATACCAAATGAGTATTCCCCTTTGACCTGATAATAAACTCACTAATAGAAAACCATTTGAACATCCAATGCACCTGGTCATCTGTCAGATTGTTGAAAAAACGCTCCCAACTTACAGTATTTACAGGCTTTGCAAACCTTTCCAAAATAAATGTCATTTTCTTTGGGTGATGGTTGGCTATGTAGTCATTCAATGGCCTTCGCAAAAGCTCTTGATGATACTGTCCCCTCTGAAAGTGTTCCAGCAGCCTGACTTGTAGCAATAGATTGCAACCATCAAAGTGTCCAAATCCTTGCTTGCACCGATCTAGAGCACGGTATATCTTAGCTAAGATCATAGGGATGATGGTATAAGTTTGTCCCTCGATGCCATTCATCAAGGTCCTGGCGACCATGGCAAAGCGAGTATGAATCCTTCCCCCTTTTATTGGAAATATCAACTACACTAAGAAGTAGACGATGAACACAAAAACCCGGTAGTGCACCCATCCCAATGATGTAATGGCTAGTTCATCATGGTGAAGATGATACGACTTGCTATGACCATAACGCTGTAAAGAAATTCAAAAGGGATGTAGGATTTCTTTAGACGGAGCAGCTCATCATTCTTCTTAAAACCCAACATTTTCAGAAAACTGCGGGGAGTGCGATTCTCTGGTGCCAGTAATCCTGGACTATCCCATGGTAACTTGGCGAAGCCCCCTATTTCTTCTAAGAGAGAAGTTATTTCAATATTGCCAAATTGGAAAACAACTCTTTTCTCGTCCCAGAACATGGTAGTGGCCTCAATCAATTCCCTATTTGGCTGAATGTTTAGCAAGGATGGCAAGTCACCAAGTACTCTTCTCACATGATTTATGTCGCAAGGTGCAAGGTCTTTCCACCAATCAAGTAACAAAGGTGAGATATTTTGAACCATGCTGAACCTGGGGATTTCATGCTTCATTTTCTACAGACAGACAAAGGTTAGCCCTTTCCCCCTCCAGATGTAACTATTTACGTAATAATGATCGACATGTTGGCACATTTTATCCAAGTACTGCACATAAAATGATAGTGTCCATTGGGATCTTGGAAATCCTGTCAGACTTTGGATAGGGTTCATCTTAGCGGGTTGTTACATTAATAACGCTCCAACCCATACTAGGTTTAGCATGATGTATGTAAATTTCAAGTCGGAGTAGAGTTTCTAGAATGTCTAGACTGGTACTCCCAAGTGGACAACTTGAGAGAGAGGGAAAGGCACGGAACCGTCGATTGCACCACTGATCAACTAGTCTACCACAAATAAGCCTTTACGATTTAAAGGGTAATTTTCAAGAAAGCGCGGACACTCATCAATTGCCGCTATGTTGATAATTGGCACGAGTGGAGTATGATGTGGAACATACTTATGCGAAAGTGATAACATGTAGTAAAGTAGTTCACATGGTGAAACCACATAACAGTAGTATTAAATAATGCAAAAAAAATAAGTGAGAGGGAAAGGGAAAGGGAAAAGGTTAGCATACTTCACAAAAACAAAATCGAACACATTATTAAATGAAGAGAATAAAGGAGATGGGGAAGGGAGGTTCATGATGTAGCAATTTTGAGCAAATAAAGGGACGGGGAAAGGGAGGTACATGAAAGAAGTCAAACAAGCAATCCAATAATCCACACAAGCAAAATTCGTTATGATAAGAGCCTAAGTATAAATCCCCAGCAGAGTCGCCATACTGTTGCGCCCCGTTTTCTCGCGAAAGTTGGCTTCGACGTGTGACAACTCTTTTAAATAGGTATTAAAAGAGAAGAGTCTCCACCTAACAGTTTAAGGTGCGTTAGGGCATATATTTATGAATAACTCTGTTTTAACTAGTCAATGCCATCAAAGATCGGGTAAGGTCTCAAGTTTCCTCAAAGAGAAGGTGTTAGGCACTATTCGATGTCCATAACTGTGAGTCCCGGCCAAATTGTAAATTATGTGGATTATATTATTAGACTAGGCGAGCACATAAAGAAAGATATGAAAGTTGAAAGTCCTATTATAGCATAAACTAGCATAAGGAAAAATAAACTATATGAAGAATTGGTACAGATTTAAGGATCACTAAGGATTACCAAAATGTCGATCTATATTTAGTGACTCAATCCTTTAGCAAGCATGTAAGGAAAAAATGGGGGATCCTAAGTTTTTTAGTCTAAAGGATCACCCCATGCAACATAAATAATACTTCGCAATTCTCTTTAAGTAGGGGTTGCGCATATTATCCAGCGGGCACATACTATCATCTCTTGCTACCCAATTACTATATTAAAATTGTTTACTTAAAAGCGCTCTAATTCAGTTCTAAGTCGTGCCCTATGTGTGCACTACCCGTCCCATGCCTATGGTCCAGGAGGCTTTGGACCTACTATTTAGGTGGTTCTAGACTTTACTTAGGTTGCTCAAAATGATAAAACTAGTCGCACATTCAAAAACAAGTAGGACTGCACATAATAGCAATGAGTGGCTCATGTTAGCCTCCACACATAGCAACAAAGGTACGCAAACACATTTCAGAATATGCAGTGAAATGTCATGAGCAATTTTAGAATTAAGATGTATGAAAGTTGTTTGAACCTATAGGCATGTATTCTATGTGACCACATGGCTTAATAAAATCTCATGGGCAGTGCTGCTACTCAGATTATCGAAGTTATAGATTATAAGTGTTATTAAAATCTATAGACATGATCTCTAGGTGATACGCGCCTAGGAAATGAAGACATTAAAAACAAAACTCAGAATTACTCATTTTGATCCTATTGGTATGTTTTCTAAGCGAGTAGCAATATCCTATTGGCATGCTCTCTAGTAGTTGATTTTTGAACACAGATTCGTCATGCTTATTTCTATGTGCATGTTGTCTAGGTGGGCAATATGACAAGAACAACAAAACAACAATTTGATTAGTCAGTTAAGGCTCTTTAGACATGGTATCTAGATGAATATCGATGGAAGCCGATCTTAATTATTTCACATGATCCTACATGCATGTCATCTAACAATCACACAGCAATAGCACAAGTTGGGCAAATAATCCATGATATTTGAATCCTATAGGCATGCTATCTAATATTGTATAGAAATATAGCATGCGAACAAGGGAAATACCTATATTTTGGACATGTTTCTGATGTTAGCAGGTAACGCATTTAAGTTCTTATAGGCATGTTTTTTGTCTGTGTATAGAAAATAGGGCATGTCAAACAAAGTAACAAGTAAAGCAATTAAACCCTATAGGTATGATTTCTACCCATTCATGTAAGAATCAAAGTGCTCTATCCCCCTTTTCATTAATTTCCCATCTGTTTTGTCTATAAATTATTACAGGCCCAAAACAATGAACAAGTGCAAATATTACATACTGAAGGACTACATGCCCAAAAGAGAAATAACCCAGTACTGCATTGGACTTCAGCAAGCTCACTTTTCACGTGAATAGTAGACCCATATCCAAGCACACCTCAAACAGGAGAGTGTATCAATTGCACAACTCGGGGCCACACATGGGCTCATACCAGGCTTAGATGGAGGAACCATACATGGCAACCAATTGACAATTATGAAGTCTATAATACCTCATAGGGACACGATTACATAAACATATAGGCACTTGTTGTTTAGAAGCTAAGGGAACAAGATTGATCAAACAGGAGGGCTTGAACATGCCAACTAGTGACAACCAACTTTAACATAGCAAAATGAGATAGAAAACTAACACCATATTGAGCCAATCATTCATTAAAGGAAAGGGTATAGCATGCTGGACACAATCACACATTAGGAGGACTTAAGAAGCAGGTCTATTGGGTTAATAGAGTGAACACACACACACATGCTAAGTTCCCAGAAATCAAGTTTAGCATAATGTATTCACCATAATTAGTCAAAAAGACTTTAGACATATGAGCCTTAATCATAGTAGTTATAGTCACAGGGATAGCTTCACATGAAAAATTCTAACATGGGAGCCTAACATGATCGCAACCAGTACAACAACAACCTAATAGCATGGTCTGCAACAGACCATAACAGTGCCGAAATCCAAAGAACTCATGAAGGCATACCAACGTAAGAGGAATAGCACAAGCAAGCATAATAACTCATACAAATTACCCAGACATAAGAGAAGAAGCTAACATAGAAATTTGACCTAGAAGCAATGATGAATACATAGGATTAACAAATTAAACATATATTAGAACTTAAATGGCATGGAAACATGCCTTAGCTAATCAGTACAACCTAAGAAACTTAGCAGGTTGGACAAGAATAACTCAACAAGGTTAGAAACACAGGAATTGATTCTTCACAGAGATACAGGACAAGGTGGGGAACACACATTAGTTTACGAGTAGGACGTATATGCTAATAACATGATCTGAGGTTAACTCTAGATGAGTATGAATGATTTAACAGGAATTAGAACAGGTTCTGGGCATGATACAGAACAAAGCAAGAAGTTAAACTCAGAATGAGCAACAGTAATAAGCATTCGAACACATACAATAGAGTAAACAATCCTAAGTAAACATGAATAAGGCAACAAGTATACAATAGCATGTCGATTCATAAAAAGAATCTCATAAACATAGATATGCAGAAAAGAAATTCAAGCAAAAGAGAATGAAATTGCAAGGGTGATGGTACTTACCAGTTACTAATTGACAAATGAATAAACAAAGACAATTTCAGCAATATCTCAAACGTCAGTAGTAGAACGAACAGTAGAACCCCAAAATCTCAGTGCGTCCGAGTTCCCAAGGGTTTCGGATGAACCCCGGGCAGTGCTCGCACTGAGAAAGGTCGAATAATCAAATTCTGGTGGCCTTGGCTTTTAGCCGGCCAAGAGTCTAAGTTTTAGAATAGTGTAAGGCGAGAATAAGAAAGAAAATAGTAGTTTTTTAGTGATTAGCGTCCGTTGAAGGGGAAATTGGGGAGGGGTTAATATAGTAGTAAAGACCAACACACAAAATAAGGAAATACAGTCAATCAAACACAAATAAGGAAAGATGAGCATGCAAAATCACTCATAATCAATTTAGGAGAAAATCAGGCAAACCCTAGTTCAAAAGGAGAACACGGATGGTCGAAATATAACTAAATCGGACCCATATAGCCTAGTAGTGAGTGTATCCAGACGAAATATCGTCTAAGTCTCAAAAGTTGAAGGCGATGGCACATGATTTGGGAGATCTGTACTTGCCAAAAAAGGGACAAGTATTATGTAATACCATAGTCTTGTAAGAAACAACGAGATATTGCATAGAAGGTAAGTGAATAATTGATTGATTCCATTTGGGGGTCAGATTTGGAGAAGATTCGGAGATACGGCGGCTAGGGTTTCTCAGCGACGAAGAGAGTAGAGAGGATTTAGGGGCGACTATTAGGCGGGACTGTCTCTAGGGTTTGGGTAAGGAAGATACAAGGAAAGTGGAAGGGCCATTGTGGGTCGTTGATCATCTAAGATAACCGGCCATGATTAAAAGGGAAGTGGTGCGGGTCAGGAGATGGGTATAGGGTAATGGGCTGCTGATATTGGGTTAAGAGGTATTGGGCCAAGGTTTTGGTCCGAAAATTAGCCCTATATTGGGCTAATAATTAAATACACCAAACTTGTTTAAAATAATTTATAAACAAAATAAGGCGGAATGGCCTTCGGGCCACCTAAACTTGTGTCCGTTTGTCATTCCGGTAAACGAACTTAGAAATTTTCCATTTCAACACCTCAACTTAACTATTTGCACATTAATATACCCATCTGACCATTGACCATGCTTATGTGGCAAAGACCCAGCTGATATGGTCAAGGTGTGTGTTAATCACACTGAAAAAGCTCGTGGACCAAGTTAGTTTATTTAATAAATATTTAAATTTGAATAAGAAGAGGAAAAAGTACTCCCTCCATTCCAGTTTATGTGAACCTATTTCCTATTGTTCCGTTTAAAAAAGAATGACCCCTTTCTAAATATATAAACAATTTAGCTTAAACTTTCAATTCTACCATTAATGAGAAGTTTTTACAATCACATTAATACTCTGGACCCCTTTTGACTTGTTTAGGATCACAAATTCCAAAAGTCTTATTTGTTTCTTAAACTACGTGCCCAGTCAAACAGGTTCACATAAATTGGAACAAAGAGAGTAAATAAAAGGCAAAAACTTAAAAAAAGAAAAATCCCTAATCCCTCCCTTAACCCATGTCTCTGATCTCCCCCACCCTCCCCCTTCCCCCCAAACCCCAATTCTTTTCTTTCTCTCTCAGCACTTAGTTCCTGTTCCTACACCCCAACCCTTTCTCATCTTCTTCCTTTCCTCTTACTCCCATTTCTTCATGTCACGCCCCAACCTCGGGAAGCGCGACCGGAGCTCAACCAAGTGAACCTGGTCGAGCAAGCCTGTTAGATACTTTCTACCCAATTAACCCATGATCAAGAAAAGACGTGATTTTATTAATTACACAGTTGGAATCTAATTCATACAATCCTAAATCGTTTCATTAGTCATAGCGCCTTTAAGTCTCAAAATACACATTTCCTATTATTCGAGTGGAACAAGTGATCAAACACAACATAACTTGTTTAACATTCCCAACATCCATATACAACCCTCATAGTGTCTACGGAGCCTCTAAAGATACAAAAGAGAGTAAATATGGTGCCGGCAACAAGGCCCCGATTATACCTCAAAAAGTGACCATAATATAAACAAAAGGTACAATACATGACCCCAGAATGAAATGGGGCTCACCGGGTCCGCTGAGAAGACGATGCAGCATTATCTATGATCAAAATTGTCTGCTATGTAATCACCTGCATCTATTTAAAGATGCAGCGCCCCCGACAAAAGGGACGTTAGTACCGTCGAATAGTACTAGTATGTATAGCTAAACACCAACTCAATAGAATGAATAATAATATAAGAGGAACAGTCAAAAATTCAATAAGAGCTTTCAAATAATATTAAAACATCAATTTAAAGGTCACATAAGTTTTCAAGTCAACTTCCACGTTATTAGGATGGGTGATCTTTAGTGTCGATATTCCACAATTCACAATGCCTCCGCATTCTTACACGGAGTCCGAGCTCGACCCGATCAGCTAGGTCGTCTCATCTGAGACATCAACCATAACCACAATTTCAATTATCATTTCCAGAACAGTCCACCATGTGTGTGGCATGGCATCCGATCACGGCCCGATCGGTTAGGCCGTCTCACCCAAGACGTTACCATTTTCAGTCAACCATCTCACATCATACTTCTTTCATATCTTTCAATTCATTGGCACTAGTGATCGCGATTACAAAGTCATTCTTGGCACTTGGCCATATTTTAAAATTCCAGGCCCCTTCTCCACATTCAATATCATTATCATTATCAACAACAATAAGGCTTCCCATTCAAGACATTAAATTCACATCTGAGCAATTTGGGAATCTTAGGCACATAGAGGCTTTGTATATAAAGTGGGCATAACAACCTTTATTTCGGTCTTTATATGATGTCTTAACATTTCTAACACATATTCCATTTTTTTGAACGCATCCGCAATTACAAGATAACATGATGAATTATTTAGAATAAATATTGAACTTACATCCTTTAACACAAACACATTAGAAATCTCCAATTCTATAATGATCAAGGGCTTACTCCAATTACATGAACACCATGGCATTCGATTCTAAGAAGAAGGGGGTTTATCCAACATACCTCAATTGAGCTTCTTAAAACTTTAAGTTGTTTCGGAATATTAGCCACTTCAATCTATTTTAGCAATATAACAAAATTGAACCAAAATTAGGAAGATGAACATGCTTTTAGCTCATTTGAGCATATTATCAAACACTAGGTGTCCATCAATGTTTTAAGCCCCTTTTCTGGAAGATTCCATATTTTCCCAACCCACTCTCTACCATTGTTAGCTCACAACCTTCCCACATACTTCAACGATACATGCATGTAAGACAACAACCCCCACACCCAATAATTGCCTCTCTAATTACCCCATTTTTGCAAAATTTCAAAATTGAGAGCTAGGAAATAGGTTCTTACCTTTAGGGTGAAGACTTCCTTTGTTAATCCTTAATGATTGAGCAAGAATTGATGGATAATGGTTGAAGGTTGCTCCCCCACTCTAAGAACTCTCCCTCTCACTCTAAAATATTATAAATGTGCTCAAAATGGTCTATGGGGTGTGTTTTAACGGAATAGGGTCGGGTTTAAAAAACCCAAAAATGAAGCTCTAGAACGGGTTCTGCGATAGCATATGCGACCCCATAATGGTTATGCGGTCTGCAAAATGACCGCGAAAATGGGGGGCCAGAACTGGAAAAGAATTGATTTGGTCTGCAGTCACTATGTGGCCCAGTGCGGTCTCATAGTGCACCGCAGAACCTCCCTCCGAAAAATCCCAAGGCGGGATATGCAACAAGAATGCGGCCTGCGAAACGGTTATGCGGTCGCATAATGGCCGCGAAATTGGGCATCAAAAATGTCCCAGAAATCTGCCCCACTCTACGACCAGTCTGCGGTCCGCAGAGTGGTTCTGCGGCCGCATAATGGGCTGCAGAAATGCGTACTTTTGCCCAACATTTTCCTTCAACTCCCAGCGCAATGTTCAATCTAAAAAGTCTGAACTGCGGCGAGATGAAGAATTTCTACTATTATTAACTTCGTCGCCTACTTTGGCATCACGGAACCTGGGTTTTTAGGAAAACCTTTTACGGGGCCTTACATCCTCCCCCACTTAAGATCATTCATCCTCGAATGAGGGTCAGGGTCAACTGTTAGCACCTTATGCAACTCAGTTTTCATACCCTACACCAGCAACCGCAAATTTAACTAACTCTCTAAATTTCTAAAAATTTCGCTAGAGTTTCCTTTGTAACTAGGCCTATCCACCTGTCAGAGAGCCCCAAAAACACATCTTACAAACATATACAGAATCCAATAACAAAACATAACTCATAACCACACCAACCATGGCCTCGTGTAAACAACATATAATCAAAAGGAGCACATTTACATTAACTGAACAAGTGATACAAAATTCTTAGGCGACAGGTTCATAAAAGAAAGGATTACACAACTATTCAAACAAGTGAGGATACTTCTTCTTCATTTCTTCCTTACACAACTATTCAAACAAGTGAGGATACTTCTTCTTCATTTCTTCCTCGGCCTCCCACGTGGCCTCTTCAACCTGCTGGTTTCTCCACAACACTTTCACGGAGGAAATTTCTTTATTCCTTAACTTTCGAACTTGTCTATCAAGAATGGCAACTGGAATCTCTTCATATGACAATTCTTCAATAACCTCAATGGTCTCAACCGATACAATAGCTGACAGATCTCCAACTACCTTCTTCAACATAGACATATGGAATACCGGGTGCACTAATGACATCTCGGGTGGTAGCTCAAGTTTGTACGCCACCTGACCGATCCTCTAGATGATTTTGCATCGCCCGACATACCACGGACTCAATTTCCCTTTCTTTCCAAACCGCATAATACCCTTCATGGGGAAAACCTTCAAGAATATCCAATCATCTTCTTCGAACTCTAAGTCTCTGCGAAGAACATCCGAATAGGATTTTTGACGACTCTGAGCAGTTTTCAACTGCTCCTTAATTATTTTAACTTTTTTCATAGCCTGATGCACGAGGTCTGGCCCTATCAACTCTGCTTCCCCAATTTTGAACCACCCAATGAGAAATCTACATCTCCTACCATATAATGCCTCAAATGGTTCCATATTAATACTAGCATGAAAGTTGTTGTTATAAGCAAACTCTATGAGTGGCAAATAATCATCCCAGCTACCCTTGAAATCAAGAACACAAGCACACAACATGTCCTCAAGCGTCTGAATAGTCCGCTCTTCTTGCCCGTCGGTCTGTGAATAGAAAGTTGTACTAAGATTCACCTGAGTACCCAAACCTTGCTGAAATTTCTTCCAAAAATTGGCCTTGAACTGAGCCCATCTATCGGAAATGATTAAAACTGGAGTGTCATGTAGCCTGACTATTTCCTTGATAGACAACTGAGCATACTATTCCGTTGTGTCAGTAGATTTAACTGGCAAGAAGTGTGCTGATTTTGTGAGTCCGTCCACGATCACCCAAATTGAGTCAAACTTGCGCGGAGTGCGTGGTAATCCTATCCCAAAATCCATATTAATCATCTCCCACTTCCACATTGGAATATCTATTTTCTGTGCCAACCCACCAGGCCGTTGATGTTTGGCCTTCACTTGTTGACAGTTCGGACACCTTACCACAAAGTCCGCCACATTCATTTTCATGTCATTCCACCAATAGACTTCCTTGAGATCATGATACATATTTGTAGAACCTAGATGCACGAAATACCTAGAAGCGTGAGCCTCGGTTATGATTCTTTCCTGGAGACCATCATACATTTGGAAAACATAGTCGCCCTTGGTACCTTAGTGTACCATCATCCATGACAAGAGTAAAAGTCATAGTTTTATGTTTTTGAATCCCCTCCTTCAGTTGTACCAACAATGGAATGTTGTATTGCTTCTCTTTGACTTCCACAAAAAGCGATGATTCAGCCCTATTTTTGACAATTACCCCTCCTTAACCAGAGTCCATAAGACGAACTCCCAAACTAGCCAATCGATGGACTTCCTTGTCCATTGGCCTTTGATATATCTCTAAGTGAGCCAAACTACCCATAGATTTCTGGCTAAGTGCATCTGCCACAACATTGTCTTTCCCCGAGTGATATAGAATATCGATGTCGTAATCCTTTAGTAACTCAAGCCATCTTCTTTGCCTCAGATTCAGCTCTTTTTATTTGAAAATATATTGAAGACTCTTGTGGTCCGTGAATACCTCCACATGGACCCTATACAAATAGTGACGCCAATTATTTATTGCAAAAACCACCGCCGGAAGTTCTAAGTCATGTGTTGGATAATGCTTTTTATGATTTTTAAGTTGCCTAGAAGAATATGCTATAACCTTGTCGTATTGCATTAATACACACCCATGCCCAATTCTTGAAGCTTCGCAATATACCACAAACCCTTCTGTACCCCCTGGCAGGGTCAACACCGACGTCGTAGTCAATCTTGATTTCAACTCCTGGAAGCTCCTTTCACAAGCATCAGACCATTGGAACTTAATTGCTTTTTGAGTCAATTTAGTTAACGGAGAGGCAAGAGTATAGAACCCCTCCACAAACTTCCTGTAATACCCTACTAAGCCCAAGAAACTGTGAATCTCAGTTGGCGTTGTAGGTCTGGGCCAATTCTTTACTGCTGAAATATTTTGAGGATCAACCTTGATTCCTTCTCTAGAGACAACATGACCCAAGAATGTGACAGATTCTAGCCAAAACTCACATTTGGAAAACTTCGCATACAATTGGTGCGGATGAAGAGTCTGCAAAACTGCCCTAAGATGATCAGCGTGGTCCTCCCAACCTCGTGAATACACAAGAATATCGTCAATGAACACTATCACAAAAGAGTCGAGGAAAGGCTTGAAAACTTGATTCATAAGATCCATGAAAGTCGCTGGGGCATTTGTTAGCCCGAAAGACATTACCAGAAATTCAAAATGCCCATACCGGGTTCTGAAATCTATTTTCGGAATATCCTGCTCCCTGATCTCCAATTAGTGATACCTGGATCGTAAATCAATTTTGGAGAAGTATCTAGCACCCTGTAACTGATCAAACAAATCATCTATTCTTGGTAGTGGGTATTTGTTTTTGATTGTGACTTTGTTGAGCTGCTGGTAGTCAATACACATCCTTAATGATCCATCTTTCTTCCTCACAAAGAGAACCGGTGTGCCCCATGGCACACACTCGGTCGGATGAAACCCTTCTCCAACAAATCCTTCAATTGTTCGTTTAGTTCCTTCAATTCTGTTGGTGCCATTCTGTAGAGCAGAATAGATATAAGCTGCGTGTCTGGCATCACATCAATCCCAAAATCAATCTCCCTATCTGGCGGAATCCCAGGGAGCTCATCAGGAAAGACCTCTGGAAATTCATTCACAACTGGCACAAATTCAAGTATAGGTTCCTCAGCAGTGGTGTCTTCAACTCGGACCAAATGGTGAATACACCCCTTGTTGATCATCTTTGTGGCCTTAAGGTAAGAAATAAACCTACCCTTTGGCACCACATTCTCCCCCATCCATTCAACAACTGGTTCATTAGGAAATTCAAACCTCACAGTTCTAGTTCGGCAGTCGACCTTAGCAATACATGAATAAAGCCAATCCATTCCCATAATTACATCAAAATCAACCATCCCCAATTCAATGAGATTGGCCACGGTGTCCCGACCACGCACCGTGACTACACAACCCCTATTAACTCGTGCGGCCACAATAGACTCGCCAACCGGAGTAGATAGAAAGAATGACTCAGGAAGCTGTTCCACTTCTATCCCAAATTCCATAGCAACATAAAGGGTATCATAGGACAAGGTGGAACCGGGATCAATAAGAGCATATACATCACGAGTTTGGACAGTCAATATACCTGTGATGAACATCTGGAGAAGCCTATGCATTCTGGCGACCGCTCATAGCATAGAAACGGTTGGGTCCTCCTAAACTCTGTGAAACATCTCTAGCTGCACCAAGCCACGCTGGTGCTGGAGTACCTCGAGCTGGAGGGGTGCTGAAGATATAGCAGTTACAGAACCGGATGCTTGTGTTGTGCCCCTGCCCGCACCCTGGCAGGATAAACTACACTCCTTGTGAATATGACCCCTCAATCCGCACCCGTAGCACATAGGTAAGTCCATGTAGCAGATCCCCAAGTGCATCTTTCCACACCTAGGGCATGGGGGTCTCCACTGCTGCTGGACTATCCCTCTTGATCGGCCCTGCTAGTGGGGTCCCCTGCTGCCCTGATTGGGCCTGAAATGACTCTCCTGCTACTGGCGGTGCACTGGCTGAAGACTGAGCAACAGACTGGAATGGCCCTGATGACCCTCCCCTAAAAGTTGACCTTCCCCCACCAAATGACTCCCTAATGTTTCCCATCGACCGTCCTTGCTGATACCCTCTCGCTCCATTCTGTTCTTCAACTTACGGTTCTCTATAGTTTAAGCAAATGTTACTATCCTCCTATAGTTCATATATGAATTCAAGGCAGCTGTAGCGGCCTCATTAATAATCAAGGGGCTAAGGCCCTGCACAAACCGGCATACTCTAGCCTCCATAGTAGGCAACATGAGAATGGCATATTTTGACAGGCGCGCGAACTCCATGTGATACTCCCACACACTCTTACTCCCTTGCTTAAGATTCTCAAATTATGCGGCACGGGATGCCTTAGTCTCGACAGGCAAGAAATGGTCTATAAAGGTATCAGCAAACTCACTCCATCTCAGTGGAGGGCTCTCCTCCTCCCGAGAGTCCTCCCACAGCTCAAACCAAGAATAGGCCACCCCTTTCAAGCGGTAGGCGACCAACTCCACTCCCTCCATCTCAGTAGCGCGCATAACCCGGAGAGTCTTATGCATCTCATCAATGAAGTTTTGTGGGTCCTCCTAGGGATTAGCACTCGTGAACACTGAAGTATCCAACTGCAGAAACCTGATCATCCTGGAACCACTAGAATCCCCTTGTTGGCTAGAAGATATGGGTGCAACATTCGACCTTTGGGCCTGAGAAGCCACTATCTGAGTCAGCATCTGAATAACTCCCCTAAGATCCCCTTCAGAAATAATAGAGTCGGAAGCTAGGGCTGGAGGTGGAATCAGAATATCAGGTGGAGGAACCATCGCATCTTCAGTAGGTGTAGGAACTGGTGTGGCCTGGGCCGGTGTAGTGGAATTAGGTAGTGCAGCAGTTGGGGGATTATCCTCACCCCTCGGGTGTTCACCTGCATCATCCAATAAAGGGTCAATTGCCACTCCTAAGTCGGCGTTGGCTCCTTGGCTAGTTCTTTCTCTCTTCTTAGGTGCCATATACTAAAAGTTAAAGGAATACACGAGTTAGAGGAGGAACAGTTGCACAATTAGCTTCATCGCATGATCCAGAATATCAAAGAAGGGAATTGTTCCTAAATGTCCAAGTAGCCTCCAACTTATAGATGTGGTCGACAACAGACCAATAAGAAGGACTCTGCCAGACACGGCTCCGAGATATCCTAGGACACTCTAAACCTTAGGCTCTGATACCAAGTTTGTCACGCCCAACCTCGGGAAGCGCGACCGGCGCTCAACCGAGTGAACCCGGCCAAGCAATCCTATTAGATACTTTCTACCCAATTAACCCATGATCAAGAAAAGACATGATTTCATTAATTACAAAGCAGGAATCTCATTCATACAATCCTAAATCGTTTCATTAATCATAGCGCCTTTAAGTCTCAAAATACACATTTCCTATAGTTCGAGTGGAACAAGTGATCAAACACAACATAACTTGTTTAACATTCCCAACATCCATATACAACCCACAGAGTATCTACAAAGCCTCTAAAGATACAAAAGAGAGTAAAGATGGTGCCGGCAACAAGGCCCCGGTTATACCTCAAAAAGTGACCGTAATATAAACAAAAGTTACAATACATGGCCCCAGAATAAAATGGGGCTCACCGAGTCCGCTGAGAAGAGGATGCAGCACTATCTGTGATCAGCACTGTCTGTTATGTCCACCTGCATTCATTTAAAGATGCAGCGCCCCCGACAAAAGGGACGTTAGTACCATCGAATAGCACTAGTATGTATAGCTAAACACCAACTAAATAGAATGAATAATAATACAAGAGGAATAGTCAAAAATTCAATAAGAGCTTCCAAATAATATTAAAACATCAATTTAAAAATCACATAAGTTTTCAAGTCAACTTCCACGTTATTAGGATGGGTGATATTTAGTGTCGATATTTCACAATTCACAATGCCTCCGCATTCTTACACGGAGTCTGATCTCGACCCGATCGGCTAGGTCATCTCATCTGAAACATCAACCATAACCACAATTTCAATTATCATTTCCAACACAGTACCACTATGTGTGAGGCATGGCATCCGATCACGGCCCGATCAGCTAGGCCGTCTCACCCAAGACGTTACCACTTTCAGTCAACCATCTCACATCATACTTTTTTCATATCTTTCAATTCATTGGCACTAGTGATCACGATTACAAAGTCAATCTTGGCACTTGGCCATATTTCATAATTCCAGGCCCCTTCTCCACATTCAATATCATTATCATTATCAACAACAATAAGGCTTCCCATTCAAGACATTAAATTCACATATGAATAATTTGGAAATCTTAGGCACATAGAGGCCTTTCATGTAAATTGGGCATAACAACCTTTATTTCGATCTTGACATGAAGTCTTAATATTTCTAACACATATTCCATATTTTTTAGCACATCCTCTATAAAAATATAACATGATAAATCATTTAGAATAAATATTGAACTTACATCCTTCAACACAAACACATTAGAAATCGCCAATTCTATAATGATCAAGGACTTACGCCAATTACATGAACACTGTGGGATTCGATTCTAAGAAGAAAGGGGCTTTATCCAACATACCTCAATTGAGCTTCTTAAAACTCTAAGATATTTCGGAATATTAGCCACTTCAATCTATTTTAGCAATACAACAAAATTGAACCAAAATTAGGAAGATGAACATGTTTTTACTCATTTGAGCATATTATCAAACACTAGGTGACCATCAATGTTTTAAGCCCCTTTTCTGGAAGATTCCATCTTTTCCCAACCCACTCTCTACCATTGTTAGCTCACAACCTTTCCACATACTTCAACGATATATGCATGTAAGACAACAACCCCCACACCCAATAATTGCCTCTCTAATTACCCCATTTTTGCAAAATTTCAAAATTGAGAGCTAGGACATAGGTTCTTACCTTTAGGGTGAAGACTTCCTTTGTTAATTCTTAATGATTGAGCAAGAATATATGGATAATGGTTGAAGATTGCTCCCCCACTCTAAGAACTCTCCCTCTCACTCTAAAATATTAAAAATATGCTCAAAATGGTCTATGGGGTGTGTTATAACGGAATAGGGTCGGGTTTAAAAACTCCAAAAATGAAGCTCCGGAACGGGTTCTACGGTCACATATGCCACCACATAATGGTTATGCGATCCGAAAAATGACCGCGAAAATAGGGGGCCAGAACAGGAAAAGAACTGATCTGGTCAGCGGTCACTATGCAGCCCACAGACATGTCCGGCGGTCGCATAATGCACCGCAGAACGGTTCTGCAGTTGCATAGTACACTGCAGAACCTCCCTCTGAAAAATTCCAAGGTCGGATATGCGATAAGAATGTGGCCCGCAAAATAGTTATGCGGTCGCATAATGGCCGCGAAATTGGGCATCAAAAATACCTCTAAAATTTGTACCACTCTGCGACCAGTCTGCGGTCCGCAGAGTGGTTCTGCGGCCGCAGAATGGACCGCAGAAATGCATACTTCTGGACAATATTTTTCTTCAACTCTCAGCGCACTGTTCAATCCAAAAAGTCCGAACTGCAGCTCACAAGCTCGCCGTGAAGAATTTCTACTATTATTAACCTCTACTCCTACTTTGGCATCACGGAACCTGGGTTTTTAGGAAAACTTTTTGCGGGGCCTTACACTTCAAAAGCAAACCCATAATAAAGTTAGAACCTTTTTCCCAAAACTAACATCTAATCAAACGTGATGCATTTGTAAATGAGGAGAGATTTAAGTTGAAAAAAGATGGTTGTGGAAATGCCTGTGATTTCTAATACCTTGGGCTGAAATAGTGTTGATTGATGCTATAACCTGAAAGTATATATTTCAAATATGAGAAGTGAGATGATTGAACCTTAAATTGATGGGTATTGGAAATTCGATTGGGGTTGTGCTTGAAAATCATTTGGAGTTGCTCTTTGAATTGAAATTACCACTGCTAGTTTCATTGAAATTAGTTGTTGGTTTAATCTTCCTAGCTTAGACCTAAAATTTGCAGCTACAGTTATACCATTTTTGTCAAGTTATGAACCTGCAAACTGGTGACTAGTTGGCATTGAATTGTTCAGTGTTGTGCGAACTGGATTTGAGTCTGTTGAACTTGGGGACCGACAAATTATACATGTCAAGCAATAAAAGGCTTAGCATATGACATGTTATCCATGTCAGGGCAATTGAAGAGCACACTCAATCGGAAGTGTCTATTAATGTACAAATTGTTAAGTTGGGGGTGTTCAAACGGGAAAGTTCTAAGTTCATTTACCGGGATAAAAATCAGGTACAAGTTTAGGTAGCCGTAAGTCTATTTTGTCAAAAATTAATAAATAATAAAAATATTACTTATGCAATAAAATAATTTAAAATAATAAATTAACATTATAAAAATATAAAAATGTTATTTTAACATGAATCATGTAATAAATGTAATTATGCGTAGAATATAGACTATTACTACAAAATTATGTAAATAGCTCAAAGAATGCAAATATAATTACATGAAACAAAGTAAAAATATTATAAAACATATATGTGGATCCAAATAATAAATTTGGATGGTTAAGTCATCACAAAATAATTTGAAAGAGTAATAAATATTTTGAACAATTAAAAATGCAAGAAAAATCAATTTTAAAACTTTTGAAAATTCTAGAAAATTATAGAAAATACTTATATAGCCCTTGTAAATTAGATAATGATGCAAAATGATATTTTGAAAGTATATATACTATTTAAAAAAATATTAGGGAAAATTGAGTATCAACAGCGTGTATGGCCGAGTTCAGTTTTCGAATAATTCAGGATCAATTTGGAAGAAGAATTCCTGTTTTAGAAGCTTAAGCGATGATGTAATGACCCAGCCAGTCGTTTTGAGTGTATTAGCCTCGATCCTCTATTTATTTCCTTCTTTGTGTTATATTGTGGATACATAACTTGTCGGGATGTTTGGTTTTGGTTTCGGAGTGAAATGGGACACATAGTCCTTAAATTAGAAGTTTAAGTCGTAGGAGTTGATCGTAGTTTGAATTGCATGAAGACGACCCCGGAATGGAGTTTTGATAATTCCAATAGCTTCGTATGGTTATTTTGGTCTTAGGAGTGTGTTCGGATGTTGATTTGGAGGTCTGTAAGTCATTTCGGCGTATTGGCAAAAGTTGGAATGTTGGAAGATTTTTGGTAAGTTTAACCGGGAGTGGATTTTTTGATATTGGGGTCGGACTTATTCGGATGTTGGAATAGGTCTGTAATGTCATTTAGGACTTGTGTGCAAAATTTGAGGTCAATAGGACGTGATTTGATTGATTTTGGCATCAGATGTGGAAGTTAGAAGTTCAAAAGTTCATTAGGCTTGAATCAATGCTCAATTCATGGTTTTACCATTGTTTTATGTGATTTGAAGGCTCGACTAAATTCTTATGATGTTTTAGGAATTGCTGGTATAATTGGATGAGGTCCCAGGGGCCTCGGGTGTGATTCGGATCATATTCGGCGCATATCGAAACTTGGGAGATTGCAGATTTTATTGGTGCTGGTGTTGTTGTACGCGATCGTGAGAGTGGGGCCGCATTCACGAAGTGTTAATGGTGGCACTGGGATTTTGTTCTACACATTCGAGAGACTGGGTTTGCGATCGTGTAAGTTGGTGTAGCAGTGAATCGCGAACGCGCGGGTACGATAGCTTTCGCGTAGAAGAAAGAGAAGGTTAGGGATTCACACGCGATTGTTCATCGCGATCGCGTGAAGTCATTCACGATCGCGTAGGTATAAGGGATCAGTGCACCGCATTCGCAAGTGGACCCTCGCGTTCGTGTAAGAGGAAAAATTGGGCTAGTGGCATTTTGTGCTTCATGAACGCGAGGCAATTTCCGCGTTCGCGAAAAAGGAAATATGGGCAGCAGATTTAAGTTTCAAAATTGAGGGTTTATGTCATTTTTCACCATTCTGACTTGAGAGCTCGGATTGTGGCGATATTTTGAAGGATTTTCAGAGGGATTGTTGGGGTAAGAGTTCTTAACTCATTTTTGATTAAATTCCCTTAATCTATCATTGATTTTATCATTTAATTAGGGGTTTGGGTTGAAATATTGGGGAAAATTGGAGGAAACTTCTTAGGGCGAATTTTGGGGATTTGAACGAGATTTTGGTATCGGATTTGTCTAATTTTTATATGGTTGAACTCGATATCGAATGAGTGTTAGGTTTTTTTAATTTTGGTCGGGTTCCGAGACATGGGCCCGGGTCGACTTTTTGGAGCATTTTTTCAATTCTTAGCTAAGATCATTATGTCATTATTTAAATTAGTTTTTTATAGTTATATTTATAGTATGACATTGTTTTGGCTAGATTTTAGTTGTTTGGAGTTGAAAAATTGAGGGAAAGGCCTTCTAATTGATTGATTGAGCGTGGTTTGAGGTAAGTGACTTGTCTAACCTTGTGTGGGGGAAACTTTCCTTAGGATTTGGTATTTTGGTGATAACGTGTGATATGTGAAGACCGCGTACGCAAGGCGACGAGTGCGTACATGGACTAAATGTTGAAATTCTAGTTTTTGCTACGTAGTTTCCTTTTCCTGTCTTAATTGAGTTATTTTAGCACATTATAGTCATCATGTTTAGCCTAATTTCACATGTCTACTTGTCTTATCTCCTATTTGCAACTTGTATCACAAGTTTATTTGAATTACTTGCTTTCTTGATTTCATGTTCATTACTTAACTGTAGGAATTATTAACTTGAAATTTATATCCTTGAAATATCATTTATTCAGTTGTTGTGTTTTGGCTTTCGTGTTATTGTTAAGGTGATTGTTTGGTTATTTGCACGAGGTTTCTACCATATTATTGTTATTGTTGCATGAGGTTTCTGTCGTGTGGTTGTTATTGTTGCATGAGATTTCTTCCGTGCCATTGTGATTATTGATACGCATGCGGTGGTATAAGGTCTGGGTATTAAAACGCATGCAGTGACATAAGGTGAGCTAGATACGCGTGGCTAGTAGGGGAACTACTAAAGCCATGCAATGTGATAAGATGGGCTAAAAAGCGGGATGCTATTTCGGGAAAATGATTTTCAAAACGAAATATAAAGTCTCCCGCGGTGATATAAGAAAAAACTATGATTTGTTTTTACGATTTGGGAATATGAGGCGGTACCTCGGGAGTGCCCCGATTGATATTCTTTATTTGTTGTATTGTTTGGTTCTTGTTTTCCTTAACATGTAAAATTCTTGTTTTTCTTTCGTGTTGTATTAGCTTTTCCTTAATTTCGTGTTGTTATTTCCCATAAATTCTTTATTGTTCACTTCTCTATCATTTTAGTTATATAATATTATTTATGTCGTGTTTCTTATTATCTCCAATAGGGTCTGGACTCGACTTCGTTACTACTCTACCGAGGTTAGGCTTGGCACTTACTGGATATTGTTGTGGTGTACTCATACTACGTTTCTACATATGTTTTATGCAGATCCAGGTACATCGTATCAGCCTTGATATTAGGGCGATGTGTTGCTGCTTTGGAGACTTCAAGGTACACATGCCCATGTCCGCAGGCCTCGGAGTCCCCTTCTACCCTATTTTTCCTTATTTACTTATGTTTTTTATAGACAATGATATATAGGATTGTTCAACATTGTATCTAGAGCTTGTGACTTATATCTCACCGAATTTTGGGAAATTGTACGCATTGAGCTTATAGTCAATTGATGAAATTGTTGAAGTTTTGAAATTTTAAGTTTTTATTTGATGCTTCCTTATATTGTTAGGCTTACATAGTCTTAGATACTAGGTGTCGTCACGATATCCTACGGAGGGGAATTGGGGTCGTGACAAGTGAGAGTTGACCGAGTTTTGACTTCTGTATAGAAGACTCTGAAATGGCATTTTGATGATTCAAATATCTTCGTATGGAAATTTTGGACTTAGGCGTGCGTCCGGATTTAGATTTGGAGGTCCGTAGAGTAAATTAAAGCATTTCGGCAAAAAATGGAAAGTTAAAGTTTTGGAAGGTAGAGAGGTTTGACCGAGAGTTGACTTTGGTGGTGTTGGGGTCAGAATGCGATTCCGAGAATTGGATTAGCTCGGTTATGTCATTTGGGACTTTCATGCAAAATTCGATGTCATTTCGGGTTGATTTGATATGTTTCAGCACGAGTTTTGGAAGTTGGAAGATTTGAAAGTTTATAAGTTCGATTCGAGGTGCGATTCATAGTTTTGACATTGGATAATGTGTTTTGAGGGCTCGAGTGGGTCCGCGTTATGTTGTTGAACTAGTTGGTATATTTGAATGGGGTCCCGGGGGCCCCGGGCGTGCTTCGGATGAGCTACGGGCCATTATCTTATATTTTGGAATGTTGCATTTCTAGTGTCTGGTGTCCTTCTCTTCGATCGCGTAGGTGTAGCCGCGATCACGAAGACTGTTTGGTGGCCTGGTCCTTTTTCCTTTTCGCATAGGTGTAGTCTGCAATCGCGTGCGTGTGAGTTACTGCTTCTTCACATTCGTATTGGGCCTTTTGCATTCACATAGTGTTGACCCTGCTGGGGAGGCCGATACTTTGTTCTTCGCATTCGCATAGCTATGTACGCGATCGTGTACATTGAGGTAGTGATGAACCGCGTTCGCCTTTATTCTTCCGCGTTCGCATAGTACCTTTTTGTAGGGCAGTGTCATTTCTTTTTCGCGATCGCATGGATTCACTCGCGATCGCGTAGTGCATTTTTGTGGCAATCATTATTTTTTCTTCACGATCGCATGTGTATTTCCACAGTTAGCGCAGTTACTATTGATTCATTTGCATTTGGGCTAGATCTGCCCTGGATTTATTTGTATTTGGGCTGGATCTGCCCTAGATTCACTTGCATTTGGGCTGGATCTGCCCTGGATATTTTTGCATTTGGGCTAGATCTGCCCTGGATCGATTTGCATTTGGGCTGGATCTGCCATGTACAGTACTGAGCGTGAATGCTGAGTGACTGTGAGGATTGAGTGATTGGGAGGACTCAGTGCATTGATACTCCGAGAGTATGCACATAGCTTTATCATCGCATTGTATTACAATTGGTATGCATACTTGACATATAGGCATAGAGATGCATTTTCTCATGTTATACGGTATAGTGACATTCATGACATTCACATGCGCATTGACATGTAAGCATAGAGATGTACTTTTCTCATGCCATTTGATAATGAGATTTCTTAAATGTTGTTGAAAGGTTTTGGGAAAAATCACAATTTTACAAACTTACTCATATTTTGGTTATTTCGGTAGAAGATTTGGGTTTTCACTAATATACTTGAAAAGCATGCCTATTTTCCGGAACTATGAACGAGCTAAGCATTATATCTCTGAGTTACTTCTTTTATTACTTTTATCATGTTGTTGTGAACTGTTATTAGCTATTGGTGTTGTACTCCGACCTTTGTTCCAGCTCGTCACTACTTTCAACCTAAGATTAGGTTTGTTTCTTATTGAGTACATCGGGTCGGTTGTACTCATACTACACTTCTGCACCTTGCGTGCAGATGTTAGATGTTGATGTTGTTGTCTATGGTGGGAGCTAGATTTGAAGATGTACCTGCGTTCTGGTCATAGCTGCCTCTTGATCTTGGTAGCTTTAGAATTTTAATCTGTTCATGTATATTTCAAATAGATGATGAATTTTATTTCATACCAGCTTTATAAATTCTAAATCTTAGAAGCTCATAATTTGTCCTACCAGTCCTTGGGAAATGTATAAAGGTTCAGTTTTTTTGTCATTCACTTGTCTCAATAAATCTCATTAAATCTGATATAGTTATTAATTGGCTTACCAAGCGGGTTGGGCTAGGTGCCATCACTGAATAGTTGGATTTTGGATCATAGCATTGAGTTAGAGTCGGGATTAGTTTTAGTTGATGGGATATGCACAACATTCAGTATGCTTAGATACGAAATATGAAATCTTTGCACTTCTTAATATAGCATGTAAGTGGCCACTAGCCCTTCTCATGATAACCTCTCTCACTATGATATATTTGTGTTTAATTTGCTTCTTTTGCCACTTTATTTTTTCATTTAACTTATATATGTCTCACATAGGTTTGGGTAGTCTATTTTACTGCAGGTTTAATTCGGTTTTGGGCATCCGAAACCCATCAATGCTTAGTCAAAATCTTCCAAAAATGAAGTACCTTACTATATCTGTCGATCTGCCACCCGCAATGGGCGAAAGCTTGATGATGCTATGCCGCGAGAGACAAGTTTCTATCATATTTCATAGAGCCATAGCTCTTGATTATTATTTTGTTGTCCTTTTGAAATGCAATAACATAAGGTGTGCCCTGCTTTGCTTTGCATTAATTATCCTAGATTTAGCTTGGTATATTATCTTTTGATTCTTATTCTTATTCTTTTCTTTAGTGGATACAAAGGTGAAAGTACGTGTTATCTCAATTGCAGCATCAACTTTTGTGTTAGTTGGGGTTACAAACATGAACATGATTAATCTAATTATGTGTCTTTCTCATTCGAAACAAGCCCAAGAATCTAATTGTACAACTTCGTTCTGCAAATGAATGTACATATATAGTATGAGGTGTATTATGATAATATTAGTCATTTTGATGGTTCTTTTTCCTTGTAAAATATGAAGTTATCTTTCTCGATATCAGATCTCTTTTGTAAAGGATCTCAGACATACGCCCATATAAAGCACGGGCACGGGCCACCTACTATTATTAATAAGTAGTATTTTGATTTGTTTAGAAACGAGATTCTTTCGTCTAGAAAGAAAGGACATTATTTCTTATAAAATCTACGTATCTTTATATGATTCAATATGCATTTGACGATTTTTGTTTATGCAGAAAAAGTTCCTTAATAAGTACATATATGTATAATAGTAAGTTATAAGCAAATAAAGTATCCAAACAGGATAAAATTGTCCTTATCTTTTCCTAGAAACCTTTTTAGAATACTCTCCCAAAGGTTATGAAGATTCAACGTTATTTGTAAACCCATTGGTTTTTAGTTAAAAAATAAATAAATATTCTAATTATTTTGTCCACCTATGGAATTACACTTGATTTTTGCTATGGTAAAAACCGATCTCAGAATATGGGTGAATTAGGAAGCAACACGTGTTATTCAGTAGTAATTCAACCATATTTATACTGGATACAAACCTGTGGCCGGATAAGATGCTGACACCGGATACGAACCTGTGAACGAGTAAGAAGCAATTCAAGATATAACCGTTAGAGAGACGTTACAGAAGACCTCAAGATTCCTCCAGTTTTATTAGTCTTTTTTAGGCTTTATCTCTTTATTATTCGTTATCACCTTTTTTATTACCTTTGATTGTAGCATTAATATTGGTGATTAATGGGGCATAATTGGTAGACCACACACCCCATAGCTCTAGTATAAATAGAGGCTTTCATTCTATTGTAACACAGGAAGAAAGACCGAGAACAATTTAATTTGAAGCAAAACTCTGAAGCTCTTTTATAAAGGTTGTCTTCTTGATCCCGGTGGGAACATTCTAAAGTCGGGGCTTGTTTCTTCAATTATCCTTATTTACTCTGTTTGCACTGTCACATTTTACTTTATCAGATCTATTTAATCCACGTATCTATAAACCACGCTATAAATTCTACTATATCATTTTTCGGGTAAATAGAACACACAATAAGAAATAATTTATACATTATTTGTCCATGCATAACAAATCTTCAAAACAAATACTAACACTTAATAGTTTAATGGAGATTTACCGTGATAGGTGGACTTTATGTGTGTAATGACTCAACCGGTCATTTTAACTTTTAGAAATCCGTTCCCTAAAATAAAACTCTCCGAACATGCTTTTATTAATTTATAACTCGCGGGGATGGTTGGTTCGGGATTTGGAAGTGTGTGAGTTGAAATCGGAACACTTTGTTCCTTAAGTTAGCTTTAAATGGACAAGTTTAACTTCGATCAACATTTTGAGAAAATAACCCCGGAATCGGGATTTAACGATTCCAATAGGTTCGTATGATGATTTTGGACTTGGGCGTATATCCGAATCGGGTTTTGGATAACCCCGGAGTGTTTTGATGCTTAATAGTAAAAATCAACTATTTGAAAGTTTAAAATTCTTTAAATTTGGTTTGGAGTAGGATTTTGAGTAATTGAAGTCCGCTTGGAATTCCGAGTTTGAGAATAGTTTCGTATAGTGATTTAAGACTTGCATGCAAAATTTCGTGTCATTCCGAGTAGTTTAGGTATATTTCGGCGCATTGGAAGTAAATTGAAGAACTTGAAATTCTTAAGTTTGAATCAGTTTGGTTTAGGGTATGATTCTTATATTTGATATTGTTTTACGTGTTCCGAGAGTTCGAGTGAGTCAGTTTTATGATTTCAAACTTGTTGGTATGTTCGGGCGGGGTCCCGGGGGCCCCGAGTATCAATCGGACGAGGCTCGGACCAAGTTGGAAGTTGGAAGCCAAAACTTAAGCTCCCAGCTACTGCCAGGATCGCATCTGTGCTTGGCCAGTCGCAGGTGCGACATTCGCAGATGCGACAGAAGCTCGCAGGCGCGGCACTCGCAGATGCAAGATTTCTTCGCAGAAGTGGAAAAGTGAAGGGGAGTCCATCGTCGCAAATGCGAAATTTTGGCGCATCTGCGATCGCGCATGTGCGAAGCAGTGTGCGCAGATGCGAGTTTGACCAAGGCTAGTGAGACTCGCACCTGTGAGAATTTTTCACAGGTGCGAAAGCCGCACGTGCGGTACACTATCCGCTGGTGCGAAAATCATTGTTGGGCAGAATGGTTAAAAATCGGGGCTCAGACATTTTGAGCCCATTTTTCCTCCATTTTCGGGCGATTTCAGAGCTTTTGAGAGGGGGATTTCAACTAGCAATTGGAAGGTAAGTTAATTCTACACCCCTTGAGTTAAATACATAGATTATGGGTAGATTATAATTAGTAAATCTTAGAAATCAAGGGTTTAGGTGAAAAACCTAGATTTTTATAAAAATGGGATTTTAACCACGAAAATAGTTATGAATTGGGAAGAAATTATATATTCAAGTTCTTGAGATTATGGGTAACGTTTCATCCGAAAATTTTCAGAATCCGAGCACGTGGGCCCAGGGTGAATTTTAGGAATTTTACCATTTTGGATAGGGTAATTTATTTAATATATGAATTTTGAATTATTGAACATATATTAATTATTTTATATAAATTTTGGATAGTTTCTTATTTTTCGGCATCGTAATCGAGAATTATATATGATGCGATAATCGGAAAGTGGAGTTTGAGACGAGGTAAGTTTCTTGTCTAATCTTGTAAGGGGAAAATTACCCTATAGGAATTAAATTGAATAATTGTTGCTAATTGCGGAAGCTACGTACACACGATGTGACGAGAATCCGTGAGTAGCTACTATTAATGCTAAAGTCCGGGTAGTTTAGGACTCAAAGCATGAATTACTTGTGTAAATTGTATTCTTTGTTTAATTAATATTAATTGATAAATAAAATATATTTTGAATTGTTAGATAAAGATATTAAAGGATGGAAATCTCATATGATTGATTTTCTGTTTAAATTAATTAATTGTTAAAAGAAATATTTCTTCTTCCCGAATTTATCTTTAATAAATATACTCTCTTCTTGGAGGTACATAAGAAAATGTCCTCCTTTCTTGTGGAGCAGGCCGAATGCCTCGGCAGGATAGATGTATCTATGGATCGTGCCGCACGTCCCTCGGCAATGTACACGACACTCTAAATCGGGCCGCACGTCCTCGACAGAAATCGTGCTTAATAATAATAATTACACGATACTTTAATAGTTATTTCACCTTGCGAAGCTAATTGATAAATTGGAGAATCCTTGAAATTTAATGAAGTATTATTCCTGCTTGTTAAGGAATTAATTGTTATTCCTGTAAATGAGATTAATTGATAAATTAGAAATTATTTGAATTTAAGGAATTTAATTAATATATTGAGAATTGTTGCATTTGAAGGAATTTGATTATTTTCGCTGATTAGATAAGTTATTATAAATTCTGTAAATCATGTTGATTTAAATATCCTATTTCTATTTCAATTATTATTATTGACCCATAGTGAGTGTCAAAGTCGGCCATCTCGTCTCTACCACTTTAAGATTAGTCTTGATACTTACTGGGTACACGTTGTTTACATACTCATACTACACTTGCTGCACTTTTTGTGCAGGACCTGAGGCAAGTACTAGTGGGGGACCTATCATCTTACACCCACGTTATCCAGGGGCATAGTGGTGAGCTGCACTTTCTGAGCCGTTCTGCAGCTAATAGTGTCTCTCCTTGTATTTTTTTTATTTTGCCTATTTTTATTTCAGACAGTATTTGAGGTTTTGTGTAATCTACTAGATGCTCATACACTTGTGACACTGGGTCTTGGCGCACATGTTGGAAGAATTTGGTATTTTCTTATTTTCTTGGCTTTAAATTTTGTCAATATATGCTTAATTTATTAAGTTGGCTTGCCTAGATGTAGTGTTGGGCGCCATCACGACCTATAGGTAAAATTGGGTCATGACAACATGGTATCAGAGCACTAGGTTCACGTAGGTCTCACAAGTTATGAGCAGGCCTAATAGAGTCTTGTGGATCGGTACGGAGACGTTTGTACTTAACTTCGAGAGGCTACAGGGTGTTAGGAAACTACCTTTCTTCATATTCCATTGTGCAATTAATGTTGTACTAAATATCCTTCTCTTATTCTCTCATAGATGGTGAGAACACGCTCTAATGAAGTTCCAGGCCAGGGAAGAGCTACTCCCCCAGTTGCTAGAGGCCAAGGGAGGGCTCCAGCCCGTGGTAAAGGGCGAGGACGTCCCAGGACTGTTCTAGTTATGCCGCCAGTGGGTCCAGCAGAGAACCCCATTGTTGAGGAACAGGATGAGGTGCCTGTGGCAGAGCCAGCTCCGGTGGATTTCACATCTGCACCGGGATTTCAGGATGTCATGGGTCGTATGCTGTGGTTCATGGACAATATCACTCAGGCCGGTTAATTTCTGGCAGACCCAGCCACATCTCAGGCGCGCGGGGGAGCACAGACCCCTACCGCGTAGGCTCATGGACAGGCAGCTATTGTATATCAGACCCAGGTATGCACTACCAGTGGGTGGAGCCCAGCCAGTGGCAGCAGCTACACCTGAGCCCAGGCCAGCTGTAGCCGCCGATCCTCAGAAATTATTGGACCGATGGACTAGACTACATCCTCCTATCTTCGGAGGTGAGTGATATGAGGATCCACAGGACTTCATTGATCATTGCACGGACAGACTGCACAATATGAGGATATTGGAATCTCATGGGATTGATTTCGCTACTTTTCAACTAGAGGGCAAAGCTCGTAGATGGTGGCAGTCTTATGTTTTTGGCAGACCAGCAGATTCTCCTCCCATGACTTGGGATAGGTTCACCTGTATCTTCCTGGACAGGTATATTCCACCCTCCTAGAGGGAAGAGTTTTGGTTTAAGTTTGAATAGCTCCAACAGGGTCAGATGTCAGTGACCGATTATGAGGCGAGGTTTTTTGAATTATCTCGCCATGCACTTATGATACTCCCTACTGAGGCAGAGAGAGTGCGGAGGTTTGTAGCCGGTTTACATACTGGCATTCAGGTCACTATGGCTCGAGAGGTTGAGATAGGTACTTCTTATGAGCTTGTTATGGAGATAGCCCAGAGGATTGAGGGTGTGCGTCAGCGGAGCTGAGAGCATATTATGAGAAATAAGCGGTTCAGGTACTCTGGAGAGTTCAGAGGTGCTCCGTCTGGGGGCAGAGGTCAGTTCGTGAGGGGGCAGTCCAGCAGACCCCCATTTCCAACACCACCCCCTCCTCGGGGTACTCCAATGCAACCTTATCTCAGTGCTATAACAGAGAGTTATTACCGCCCACCAGCTATTCAGGGTCCTCCCAGTGGGTATTCAGGTCCTCAGAGCCAGACTCTTAGTCAGCAGCCCATCGCACCGAAGAGTTGTTACGAGTGCGGGGATCCTAGTCACATGCAGAGGTTTTGCCCCAGGCTTCAGCGTAGACCAGTCCGGCAGGGTCAGCAGCCTATGCTCACCGGACCAGTTGCTCCACCAGTAGTCCGACCACCAAGAGGTGGAGGACAGGTGGGTAGGGGTGGTCCTAGAGGTGGAGGTCAGTCAGGCGGAGGCCAGCCAATTGGCGCTCCAGCTCAGTTCTATGCTTTTCCAGCTAGACCAGATGCAGAGGCCTCAGATGTTGTGATTACAGGTATTATTTCTATTTGCAGCAAAGATGCCTCAGTATTATTTGATCCAGGATCCACGTATTCATATGTGTCATCTCTATTTGCTCCATTCTTAGGTGTTTCTCGTGAGTCCTTGAGTACTCCTGTTTATGTGTCCACTCCTGCAGGTGATTCTGTTATTGTGAACCGGATCTACCGGTCTTGTATTATTACATTCTATGGTTATGAAACTAGAGCATATCTCTTTTTGCTTGAGATGATCAATTTTGAAATTATTCTTGGTATGGATTGGTTATCTCCATATCATGCTATTCTAGATTGTCATGCCAAAATTATTACCTTGGCTATTCCATCTTTGCCTAGGCTGGAGTGGAAGGGTTCGTCAGTTAGTTCATTTAATCGGGTTATTTCTTTTATAAAGGCTCAACACATGGTTGAGAAGGGTTGTTTGGCTTATCTAGCCTATGTTTGGGATACTACTGCAGAGACTCCGGCTATTGATTCAGTGCCAGTAGTTCGGGAGTTCTCCAATGTATTTCCTTCAGATCTTCCAGGTATGCCACTTGATCGTGATACTGATTTTTGTATTGACTTGGCTCAAGATACTCAGCCTATATCTATTCCACCGTATCGCATAGCTCTGACATAATTGAAAGAGTTAAAAGAACAGCTTGAAGAATTACTAGCCAAAGGGTTCGTCAGACCGAGTGTATCGCCTTGGGGTGCACCGGTATTCTTTGTGAAGAAGAAGGATGGCACAATGCGAATGTGTATTAATTATCGCCAATTGAACAAAGTTACTATTAAGAACAAGTACCCGTTGTTATGTATTGATGACCTATTTGACCAGTTGCAGGGTGCTAGGGTGATCTCTAAGATCGACTTGAGGTCGGGGTACCATCAGTTGAAGATTCGAGATTCGGATGTTCCGAAAACTGCTTTTCGTACTAGATATGGTCATTATGAGTTTCTAGTAATGTATTTCGGTTTAACTAATGCCCCGGCGATGTTTATGGATTTGATGAACAAGGTATTCAGGCCATATATTGATTCATTTGTCATTGTCTTCATTGATGACATTTTGATCTACTCGCGCAGTAAGGAGGAACATGAGCAGCATATGAGAGTAGTGCTTCAGACATTGTGGGAACGAAAGCTATATGCTAAGTTCTCTAAATGTGAGTTTTGGCTAGAGTCTGTAGCATTTTGGGGATATATTGTATCGGGAGAAGGTACTAAAGTTGATCCCAAAAAGATTGAGGCAGTTCAGAATTGGCATCATCCCACTTCGGCGATTGAGATCAGGAGTTTTCTGGGTTTAGCAGGTTATTATCGCCAGTTTGTGGAAGGTTTTTCATCTATTGCAACACCTTTGACCAAATTAACCTAGAAGGGTGTTCAGTTCCGATGGTCCGATGATTGTAAGTCAAGCTTTCAGAAGCTCAAGACAGCATTGACTACAGCACCAGTGTTAGTGTTACCTTCTGGTTTCGGAATGTATACAGTGTATTGCGACGCTTCACGCATTGGTTTGGGTTGTGTATTAATGCAGGAAGGGCGAGTTATTGCATATGCTTCACGTCAGTTGAAGCCCCACGAGCAGAATTATCCGGTACATGATTTGGAGTTAGCTGCGATTGTTCACGCCCTTAAGATTTGGAGGCATTATCTTTATGGGGTGTCCTGTGAAGTTTATACTGATCATCACAGTTTGCAGCATTTGTTCAAGCAGAGGGACCAAAATTTGAAGCAGCGTAGATGGCTGGAATTACTAAAAGATTATGATATTACTATCCTATATCATCCAGGTAAACCAAATGTAGTTGCAGATGCCTTGAGTAGAAAGGCGGAGAGTATGGGTAGTTTGGCTTTCATTTCAGCAGAAGAGAGGACATTAGCTTTGGATATCCAGTCCTTGGCCAACAGACTTGTGCGGCTAGATAGTTCAGAGCCCAACCGAGTTCTTGCATGTGTCATAGCTCAATCTTCACTATTTGAGCAGATTAAGGGTCGCCAGTATGATGACCCACACTTAATGGTTCTTCGAAAAACGGTACTATGAGGTGGTGCCAAGGAAGTTTCTATTGGTGCAGATGGTGTTCTGCGACTCCTGGATCGTCTGTGTGTTCCTAACGTGGATGAACTGAGGAAAAAGATCCTGGAGGAGGCACACAGTTCTCAGTATTCTATTCATCCAGGTGCTACGAAGATGTATCGTGACTTGAGGCAGCATTATTGGTGGCGATGAATGAAAAAGGACATAGTTGAGTATGTAGCTAGGTGTCTAAATTGCCAGCAAGTTAAATATGAGCACCAGAGGCTAGGTGGCCTACTTCAGCAGATGACCATACCAGAGTGGAAATGGGAATGAATTACTATGGACTTTGTAGTTGGGTTGTCGCGTACCTTGAGGAAGTTTGATGTAGTTTGGGTGATTGTTGACAGGTTGACCAAGTTGGCACACTTTATTCCTGTTGTGACTACGTATACTTCATAGAGGTTGGCCCAGATTTATATTCAGGAGATAGTTCGGTTGCACGGTGCGCCAATTTCCATTATATCAGATAGAGGCCCTCAGTTTACTTCACATTTCTAGAGAGCAGTACAGAGTGAATTAGGGACTCGTGTAGAGCTCAGCACAACCTTTCATCCACAGACCGATGGGCAGTCAGAGCGAATAGTTTAGATTTTGGAGGATATGCTCAGGGAATGTGTGATTGACTTTGGAGGTCAGTGGGATCGTTTCCTTCCTTTAGCCGAGTTTGCTTATAATAACAGTTACCAATCCAGCATCGAGATGGCTCCATTTGAGGCTTTATATGGACGTCGATGTCGTTCACCTATCGGATGGTTTGAGCCCAGTGAGGCTAAGTTATATGGTACTGATTTGGTAAGGGATGCCTTGGAAAAGGTAAAGTTGATTCAGGAGCGACTTCATACAGCACAGTCCAGACAAAAGAGTTACGCGGATCAGAAAGCGCGTGATATATCATTTATGGTAGGTGAAAAAGTTCTCTTGAAGGTTTCGCCGATGAAGGGAATTATGAGATTCGAGAAGAAGGGCAAGTTGAGCCCAAGGTTTATAGGCCCATTTGAGGTGTTGAAACGAGTTGGGGAGGTTGCTTATGAGCTTGCCTTGCCTCCCAGCCTATCGGGAGTTCATCCGGTTTTTCACGTATCTATGCTCCGGAAGTATCATGCTGACCTATCACATGTGTTAGACTTCAGCACAGTTCAGCTAGATAATAGTTTGGGCTATGAATATTTCCCATTGTTGATAAACAAGTTCGCCAGTTGAGGTCCAATAGGATTTCTACAGTAAAGGTCCAGTAGAAGGGCCAACCAGTTGAGGAAGGGACTTGGGAGGCCGAGGAGGACATGCGAAGCAAATATCCACACTTATTTAGCACTCCAGGTATTATTCTAAACCCGTTCGAGGACGAACGTTTGTTTAAGAGGTGGAGAATGTAATGACCCAACCGGTCATTTTAACTTTTAGAAACCCGTTCCCTAAAATAAAACTGCCCGAACATGCTTTTATTAATTTATGACTCGCGGGGATGGTTGGTTCGGGATTTGGAAGTGTGTGAGTTGAAATCGGAACACTTGGTTCCTTAAGTTAGCTTTAAATGGACAAGTTTGACTTCGGTCAACATTTTGAGAAAAAGACCCTAGAATCGGGATTTGATGGTTCCAATAGGTTCGTATGAAGATTTTGGATTTGGGCGTATGTCCGAATCGGGTTTTGGATAACCCGGGAGCGTTTTGACGCTTAATAGTAAAAATCAACTATTTGAAGGTTTAAAATTCTTTAAATTTGGTTTGGAGTAGGATTTTGAGTAATTAAAGTCCGTTTGGAATTTCGAGTTTGGGAATAGTTTCGTATAGTGATTTAAGACTTGCACGCAAAATTTCGTGTCATTCCGAGTAGTTTAAATATATTTCGGCGCATTGGAAGTAATTTGAAGAACTTGAAATTCTTAAGTTTCAATCAATTTGGTTTAGGATATGATTCTTATATTTGATGTTGTTTTACGCGTTCCGAGAGTTCGAGTGAGTCCGTTTTATGATTTAAAACTTATTGGTATGTTCCGCCGGGTCCCGGGGGCCCCAAGTATCAATCGGACGAGGCTCGGACCAAGTTGGAAGTTGGGAGCCAAAACTGAAGCTCCTTTCTACTGTCACAATCGCACCTGCTCTTGGCCAGTCACAGGTGCGACATTCGCAGATGCGATAGAAGCTCGCAGGCACGGCACTCACAGAAGCGAGATTTCTTCGCAGAAGCTAAAAAGGGAAAGGGAGGCAATCGCCGCAGATGCTGAATTTTGGCGCACCTGCGATCGCGCATGTGCGAAGCAGTGTGCGCAGATGCGAGTTTGGCCAAGGCTAGTAAGACTCGCACCTGCAAGGATTTTCTGCAGGTGCGAAAGCCGCAAGTGCGGTACACTGTCCGTAGGTGCGAAAATCATTGTTGGGCAGAATGGTTAAAAATCGGGGCTCACACATTTTGAGCCCATTTTTCCTCCATTTCCAGGCGATTTCAGAGCTTTTGAGAGGGGGATTTCAACTAGCAATTGGAAGGTAAGATAATTCTACACCCCTTGAATTAAATACATAGATTATAGGTAGATTATAACTAGTAAATCTTAGAAATCAAGGGTTTAGGTGAAAAACCTAGATTTTTATAAAAATGAGATTTTAACCACGAAAATAGTTATAGAATTGGGTAGAAATTATATATTCAAGTTCTTGAGATTATGGGTAATATTTTTATCCAAAAATTCCAGAATCCGAGCACGTAGGCCCTAGGTGAATTTTAGGAATTTTACCATTTTGGATAGGGTAATTTATTTAATAGATGAATTTAGAATTATTGAACATATATTAATTATTTTATATAACTTTTGGATAGTTTCGGATTTTTCGGCATTGAATCGAGAATTTTACGCGACACGATAATCAGAAAGTGGACTTTGAGATGAAGTAAGTCTCTTGTCTAATCTTGTGAGGGAAAAATTACCCCATAGGAATTAAATTGAATAACTGTTGCTAATTGCGGGAGCTACGTGCGCACGAGGTGATGAGAGTCCGTGCATAACTACTATTAATGCTAAAGTCAGGGTAGTTTAGGACTCAAAGCATGAATTACTTGTGTAAATTATATTCTTTGTTTATTTAATATTAATTGACATATATGAATATATTGTGAATTGTTAGCTAAGATATTAAAGGCTGGAAGTCTCATATGATTGATTTTCTGTTTAAATTAATTAATTGTTAAAAGAAATGGTTCTTCCTCCACAATTTATCTTTAATAAATATACTCTCTTCCTGGAGGTACATAAGAAAATATCCTCCTTTCTTGTGGAGCGGGTCGAACTCCTCGGCAGGGATAGATGCATCTATGGATCGTGCCGCACGTCCCTCGGCAGTGTACACGACACTCTGGATCGGGTCATACGTCCTCGGCAGAAATCGTGCTTAATAATAATAATTACACGATACTTTATTAGTTATTTCAGCTTGCGAAGCTAATTGATAAATTGGAGATTCCTTGAAATTTAATGAAGTATTATTCCTGCTTGTTAAGGAATTAATTGTTATTTCTGTTAATGAAATTAATTGATAAATTGGAAATTATTTGAATTTAAGGATTTTAATTAATATATTGAGAATTGTTGCATTTGAAGGAATTTGATTATTTTCGATGATTAGATAAGTTATTATAAATTATGTAAATCATGCTGATTTAAATATCCGAATTGTATTTCTGTTATTATTATTATTGACTTATAGTGAGTGTCAAAGTTGACCATCTCATCTCTACCACTTCGAGATTAGGCTTGATACTTACTGGGTACACGTTGTTTACGTACTCATACTATACTTGCTGCACTTTTTGTGCGGGACCTGTGGCAAGTACTAGTGGGGGACCTATCGTCTTACACCCACGTTATCTAGGGACATAGTGGTGAGCTGCACTTTCTGAGCCGTTCTGCAGCTACTAGTGTGATGACCCAAAATGTCATCTTTAAATTTAATAAGTAATTTTGTGTTCTAAGACCTCGAAAAGCACCATTTATCATTCCTCGACTTGCGTGCACAGTCCGTACAATTTTCCGAAAAGTGTTATGTGAAAATGGATTAAAATGTAAAATAGAGCTTTAAAAACTCAACTGAATTAACTTTAGTCAATATTTTGAGTAAACGGACCCAGATCAGTGTTTTGACAATTTCGGTAGGTCCGTATCGTGATTTGGGACTTGGGCGTATGCCCGGAATCGAATTCTGAGGTCCCTAGCTCGAGATATGGAATTTTGAAGAAAGCTTAATGATTTTTAAGAAATTACTGATATTGGATTTATTGACCTCGGGTCCCTATTTTGGTTCCGGAGCCCGGTGTAGGTCCACTATAATATTTATGACTTGTCTGCCGAATTTGGTGAGAATCGGAGTTGATTTGACGTGATTCAGACGTCCGGTTATAAAAATATAAGTTTTAAAGTTTTCTTGAAAACTTCAAATCATAGTTCTAGGTGTTATTTTGGTGATTTGATCGCGCGAGCAAGTTCGTATGATGTTTTAGAACTTGTGTGCATGTTTTGTTTGGAGCCTCGAGGGCTCGGGTGAGTTTCGGATAGGCTACGGGATGATTTCGGACTTAGAAAATCTGGTTTTCTGCAGATTTCAGGCTTCTGGTGTGTTCCTCTTCGCGTTCGCGACATAGCGACTGCGTTCGCGAAGGCTTGAGGTTCAAAGCTTCGCCTTCGCGATAGAAGCCTCGCGTTCGCGAAGGGAAAGAGACTGGCCAGGAAATATTAGCCTTCGCGTTCGCGAAGGCCAAGCCAGGCAAGCATCACGTTTGCGAGGTAGCCCTCGTGTTCGCGAAGAGTAAAAATTGGACAGCACAAAGTTTTGCTTCGCGTTCGCGACGCGAAGGGTAAAAATCCCAGTAACAGAACTTAAGTTTTGGAAATGAGGTTTCGACCCATTTTCAACTCCTTCCCATTTTTGAGCTCGGGTAAGGCGATTGTTTGGGCGATTTTTACGGAAAAACATTGGGGTAAGTGTTCCTTATCTTATATTGATTATATTTCATGATTCCATACTCGTTTATATCATGAATCCGTGAATTTATGGAAGAAAAATCAGATTTTTCTAAAATCTTCCAAAAACGATAAATTTAGATTTGAAGGTCCATTTGATATCGGAATTGGACAAATTTTGTATGGTTGAACTTGTATCGGAATGGGTGTTCGGATTTCGTGAGTTTTTCCGAGATTTGTTACGTGGGTCCCACTGTCGAATATTTTAATGAATTTCAGATTTTATCCGAAAAATGTGTAAATTCATATGAAATTAATTCCTATGATTAGTATTGAATATATTGAATTATTTATGAATAGATTTGAAGCTTTCAGAGGCAAATTTAAAAGGAAAGGTTGTGGTTGAGTAATGGATTGGAATTTGCAAAGCGAGGTAAGTGTAAGGGTTAACCTTGACTTGAGGGAATAGAACCCTAAAATTATTTGTTATGTGAATTGCATGTGAACGATGTATAGGCGAGGTGATGAGTATCTATACGTCGTCGAATTAATTGTTTGCCTGCTTACTTGAAAAATTATAAATTATTTTTAATCATAAATTAATTATTATAATAATTGTTTCTCTCTTATTCTTTGTCAAATATAAATTCTTGAATTCTTGCATTAATTGTTACATGCTATTTGAATTATGTGTTTCAATTGTTATTTGACATTTAGCATATTAAATATTAAATTGCCTATTTTCTCCCTGATTTCTATAATAATTTGCTATTTGTCATTGTTTGTTTCATAATTAAATCATAATTGTTGTATACTTGTTGTTTTTATAATTTTATATTAATTGTTGCATTTATTGGGGAAATTTCTTCTATAAGAATTTATTGAAATGGATATATTGGACGACCGGGTTGCACGCCGCAACAGACTTATTAAAAAGTTAATATTGGAGGATCGGGTTGCACGCCGTAACAGACTTATTAAAAGTCAATATTGGGGGATCGGATTGCACGCCGCAATAGACTTATTGAAAAATCAATATTGGGGGATCGGATTGCATGCCGCAACAAACTTATTTAAAAGTCTATATATATACTTGATTGAAATAAATATATGATAGACTTGATTAAAATGAATATACTGGAGGAGCGGGTTACACGCCGCAACAGAACCGAATGTGAATATATTGTGAGAGCGGGTTGCACGCTGCAACAGAACCGAATGTGAATATATTGAGAAAGCGGGTTGCACGCTGCAACAGAATTGAATGTGAATATATTGTGAGAGCGGGTTGCACACTGCAATAGAATTAATGAAAATGATAATTGGTTATGACTGCTAAGTTGGCTTCAATTATTATAAATGAGTTACCTGATTTATTTCTATTATTTGTTATTGTTATTAATATTGCGTACAGGTTAATATTGGGGTAGTTCAGCCAGTTATTGCGGCACAGATCGGTGATAGGCCTGCCATGTCTTTTGAGGCCTTATTGAGACTGGATAAGTTTACCAAGCTCTTTCCAGTTCACTTCAGTGGTACACCTTCTGAGGACCTACAGGATTATCTTGAACGCTGCCATGAGGTGCTGCGGAACATGGGTATAGCTGAGACCAATGGGGTTGATTTTGCTGTATTTCAGATGACGGGTTCCGCCAAGAGGTGGTGGAGAGATTACACATTGACCCGACCAGTCGGATCGCCTGCAATTACATGGGAGAAGTTCTCTCAGCTATTTCTGGAAATATTCCTCCCTATCACACTGAGAGAGGAATTCGGCAAGCAATTTGAGCATCTACAGCAGGGCAGTATGACTGTTACTCAGTATGAGTCCCGTTTTGTGTATTTGGCCATTCATGCTCTCCTTTTACTACCTACGGAGGGAAAGAGAGTGAGGAAGTTTATTGAGGGACTCACTCACCCTATCAGACTTCAGATGGCCAAGGAGACCGAAGTGAGATTTCCTTTCAGGAGGCTACTAATGTCGCAAGGAGGATCGAGATGGTTCATACACAGGAGAGAGGGAAGAGGTCCAATAAGAGGCCTCGTCAGTTTGGTGGTTTCAGTGGAGCCTCGTTTGGAGGCAGAGGTAATTTTGGTAGGGTTCATCCTCCCAGACCATTTCAATCAGCACTTCATGTATCTCTCGGTGCTTCAGGGAGTCACGGTCCTATTATGCCTTACTCTGGGCAGCCGGCATTCAGTGCACATTTAGCTCCTATCAGTGCACCACCACTCCAGAGTTACTATAGCGGTTATCCGGCCCATTTGGGTTAGCTTCAGCTTCAGCAACCACGGCATCAGGATAGGTGTTATGGGTGTGGGAACATTGGTCACATCAGGAGGTATTGCCCTAGATTGGTGAGTAACAGATCTCGGCAAGATTCTCGTGCCATCATACCGGCACCGGTTGCTTCACTGCCTGCTTAGCCAGCTAGAGGTAGGGGTCAGGTAGCTAGAGGTGGAGGTCAGGCTATTAGAGGTGGAGGTTAGGCCATTAGAGGTGGAGGTCAGACTGTTAGAGGTGGAGGCCAGCCAGTCAGAGGCCGTCCCAGGGACGCAGTTCAGAGTGGTGGAGCCCAGCCCCGATTTTATGCTTTTCCAGCTAGGCCTGAGGCTGAGTCATCTGATGCTGTGATCACAGGTATTATTCCAGTTTGCCATAGAGATGCTTCAGTTCTATTTGATCCAAGATCTTCTTATTCCTATGTGTCCTCCTATTTTGCTTCATATTTGGTTGTGCCTTGTGATTCTATGAGTGCTTCTGTGTGTGTATCCACACCGATAGGAGACTCTGTTATGGTAGATCATGTCTATCATTTGTGTGTGGTTACTATTGGTAATCTTGAGACTAGTGTGGATCTTCTACTTCTTGATATGGTGGATTTTGATGTCATCTTGGGTATGGATTGGCTGTCCCCTTATCATGCTATATTGGATTGTCATGCCAAGACAGTGACCCTAGCTATGTCGTGGTTACCTCAGTTAGAGTGGAAAGGAACTCCTTGTCATTCTTCCAGTAGGGTTATTTCTTATATGAAAGCTCGGCGTATGGTAGAGAAAGGGTGTCTAGCCTATTTGGCCTATATTCGCGATCCCAGTACGGATGTCCCTTCTATGGACTCAGTACCAGTTGTTCGTGAATTTTCAGAAGTATTTCTTGCAGATCTGCCGGGGATGCCACCCGACAGAGATATTGATTTCTTTATTGATTTGGCTCCGGGCACTCAGCCCATTTCTATTCCACCATACCATATGGCCCCGCTAGAGTTGAAAGAATTGAAAGAGTAGTTACAAGACTTGCTTGATCAGGGATTCATTAGACCCAGTGTCTCACCCTAGGGTGCACCAGTATTATTTGTAAAGAAGAAAGATGGCTCTATGCGGATGTATATAGACTATCGGCAGTTGAACAAGGCCACTATCAAAAACAAATATCTGCTGCCAAAAATTGATGACTTATTTGATCAGCTTTAGGGTGCCAAGGTACTTTTGAAGATTGATTTGAGATTTGTTTACCATTAGTTGAAGATTAGGGCATCTGATGTCCCTAAGACAGCTTTTTGGACTCGGTATGGGCATTACGAGTTCCTAGTGATGTCATTTGGGTTGACAAATGCTCCAGCAGCATTTTTGAATTTGATGAATCGCGTGTTAAAGCCTTATTTGGATTCTTTTTTGGTTGTATTCATTGATGATATCTTGATTTACTCCAGCAGTCGAGAGGAGCATGAGCAACATCTTTGAAGTGTGCTTCACACTTTGAAGAATAATTAGTTATATGCCAAGTTTTCAAAATGTGAGTTTTGGTTAAGCTCAGTTGCCTTTTAGGGGCATGCTATATCGGCAGAAGGCATAAATGTGGATCCTAAGAAGATCGAGGTTGTTCAAAATTGGCCTAGACCTACTTCAGTTATAGAAATCCGGAGTTTCCTAGGTTTAGCAGGTTATTATCGTCGGTTTGTGGAAGGTTTTTCATCTATAGCTAGCCCATTGACCAGATTGACCCAGAAAGTTATCCCATTCAAATGGTCAGACGAGTGTGAGATGAGTTTTCAGAAGCTCAAGACCGCTTTGACTATGGCGCCAGTATTGGTATTACCCACAGGTTCAGGATCGTATACGGTATATTGTGACGCATCTCACATTGGGATTGGTGCAGTATTAATGCAAGATGGCAAGGTAATTGCATATGCTTCACGGCAGTTGAAAGTTCATGAGATGAATTATCCTGTTCATGACTTAGAATTGGTAGCCATTGTCCATGCGCTGAAGATTTGGAGGCATTACCTCTACGGTGTCTCGTGTGAGGTATTTACTGATCATCGTAGCCTCCAGTATCTGTTCAAACAAAAGGATCTTAATTTGAGGAAGAGAAGATGGATGGAGTTGTTGAAAGACTATGATATCACCATTTTATATCACCCCTAAAAGGCCAATGTGGTGGTCGATGCCTTGAGTAGAAAGGCTGTGAGTATGGGCAGTCTTGCGTATATTCCGGTTGGTGAGAGGCCATTAGGTGCATATGTTCAGACTTTGGCTAATCAGTTCGTGGGGTTAGATGTTTCAGAACCTAGTCGGGTTTTAGCTTGCACAGTCGCTCGGTCTTCTTTATATGAGCGCATCAGAAAGAGGCAGTATGATGATCCTCACTTACTTGTCCTTAAGGACACGGTGTGGCACGGTGATGCCAAACAGGTTGTTGTGGGGGAAGATGGGGTTCTGCGAATGCAGGGTCGTATTTGTGTGCCTAATGTGGATGGACTTCGTGAATTAATTCTTAAAGAGGCACACAGTTCCAGGTATTCAATTTATCCAGGTACCGCCAAAATGTATCAAGATTTGCGGAAATATTATTGGTGGAGGAGAATGAAAAAGGATATAGTTGCATATGTAGCTCGATGTCTGAATTGTCAGCTAGTTAAGTACGAGCATCAGAAACCTGGTGGTTTGCTTCAGAAGTTAGAAATTCCTGAGTGGAAGTGGGAGCGTATCACTATGGATTTTGTTGTTGGGCTCCCACGGACTCAGAGAAAATTTGATGTAGTTTAGGTCATTGTGGACAGATTGACCAAGTTAGCACATTTCATTCCAGTGGCAGTTACCTATTCTTCAGAGAGGTTAGCTGAAATTTACATTCGTGAGATTGTCTGCCTTCACGGTGTGCCCGTGTCTATTATTTCAGATCGAGGTACGCAGTTTACCTCACATTTCTAGAGGGTTATACAGCGTGAGTTAGGCACGCGGGTGGAGTTGAGTACAGCATTTCATCCACAGACAGACGGACAGTCAGATCACGCTATTTAGATATTGGAAGATATGCCCCGCGCTTGTGTTATAGACTTTGGAGGTTCTTGGGATCATTTATTGCCACTTGCGGAGTTTGCTTATAATAATATCTACCAGTCGAGCATTCAGATGGCTCCATATGAGGCATTATACGGAAGGCGATGTTGATCGCCAGTTGGTTGGTTTGAACCGGGAGAGGCTCGGTTGTTGGGTACCGATTTCGTACAGGATGCCTTGGATAAGGTTAAGATTATTCAGGATCGACTTCGCACAACTTAGTCTAGGCAAAAGTGTTATCCTGACCGTAATGTTCGTAATATTGCAATCATGGTTGGAGAAAGAATATTGCTCCGGGTTTCACCTATGAAAGGTGTAATGAGGTTCGGAAAGAAGGGCCAGTTGAGCCCTAGGTATATCGGACCCTTTGAAATACTTGAAAGGGTGGGTGAAGTAGCCTACAGGCTTGTATTACCACCTAGTTTATCAGCGGTTCATCCGGTGTTCCATGTGTCTATACTTCGGAAATATCATGGTGATCCGTCTCATGTGTTAGATTTCAGCTCAGTCCAATTGGACAAAGATTTGACGTACAAGGAGGATCCGGTGGCGATTTTAGCCCGGAAGGTCCGACAGTTGAGGTCTAAGAGTTATCCATCAGTTCGGGTGCAATGGAGAGGTCAGCCGGTAGAGGCATCTACCTGGGAGTCCAAGTCGGACATGCAGATTAAATATCCACACTTATTCACTAGCTCAGGTACTTTTTCTAACTCCGTTCGAGGACGAACGTTTGTTTTAGAGGTGGAGAATGTGATGACCTAAAATGTCATCTTTAAATTTAATAAGTAATTTTGTGTTCTAAGACCTCGAAAAGTACCATTTATCATTCCTCGACTTGCGTGCGCAGTCCGTAAAATTTTTCGAAAAGTTTTATGTGAAAAATGGATTAAAATGTGAAATAGAGTTTTAGAAACTCAATTGAGTTGACTTTAGTCTACATTTTGAGCAAACAGACCCGGATCAGTATTTTGACAATTCCGGTAGGTCCGTATCATGATTTGGGACTTAGGCGTATGCCCAGAATCGAATTCTGAGGTCCCTAGCTCGAGATATGGAATTTTGAAGAAAGATTAAAAGCTTGAAAGCTTAATAATTTTTAAGAAATTACTAATATTGGATTTACTGACCTCGGGTCTCTATTTTGGTTCCGGAGCCCGGTGTAGGTCCACTATAATATTTATGACTTGTCTGCCGAATTTGATGAGAATCGGAGTTGATTTGACGTGATTCGGACGTCCGGTTGTAAAAATATAAGTTTTAAAGTTTTCTTGAAAACTTCCTTTGATTTGGTGTCCGAATCGTAGTTCTAGGTGTTATTTTGGCGATTTGATCGCGCGAGCAAGTTCGTATGATGTTTTAGAACTTGTGTTCATGTTTGGTTTGGAGCCCTGAGGGCTCGGGTGAGTTTCGGATAGGCTACGAGATGATTTCGGACTTAGGAAATTTGGTTTTCTGTAGACTTCAGGTTTCTGGTGTGTTCTTCTTCTCGTTCGCGAAGGTACTCTCGTGAATGCGAAGAGAAAATTGGGGCTGGCACGTTTTGTGCTTCGCGTTCGCGACATAGCGACCGCTTTCATGAAGGCTTGAGGTTCAAAGCTTCCCCTTCGCGATATAATCCTCGCATTATCGAAGGGAAAGAGACTGGCCAAGAAAAATTAGCCTTCGCATTCGCGAAGGCCAAGCCAGGCAAGCATCGCGTTCGCGAAAGGAAAGAGACTGGCCAGGAAAAATTAGCCTTCGTGTTCGCGAAGGGTATCTCGCGTTCGCGAAGGCTAAGCCAGGCAAGCATCGCGTTCGCGAGGTAGCCCTCGCGTTCGCGAAGAGTCAAATTGGACAGCACAAAGTTGTGCTTCGCGTTCGCGAGAGTACCTTCTCGAACGCGAAGGGTAAAAATCCCAGAAACAGAACTTAAGTTCTGGAAATGGGGTTTCGACCCATTTTCAACTCCTTCCCATTTTTGAGCTCAGGTAAGGCGAGTTTTGGGCGATTTTCACGAGAAAATATTGGGCTAAGTGTTCCTTATCCTATATTGATTATATTGCATGATTCCATACTCGGTTATATCATGAATCCGTGAATTTATGGAAGAAAAATCAAATTTTTCTAAAATCTTCCAAAAACAAAAAATTAAGATTTGAAGGTCAATTTGATATCGGAATTTGACAAATTTTGTATGGTTGAACTCGTATCGGAACGAGAGTTCGGATTTCGCGAGTTTTTCGGGATTTGAGACGTGGGTCCCACTGTCGAATATTTTAATGAATTTTGGATTTTATCCGGAAAATGTGTAAATTCATATGGAATTAATTCCTATGATTAGTATTGAATATTGAATTGTTTGTGAATAGATTTGAAGCTTTCGGAGGCAAATTTAAAAGGAAAAGTTGTGGTTAAGTAATTGATTGGAATTTGCAAAGCGAGGTAAGTGTTGGGGTTAACCTTAACTTGACGGAATAGAACCCTTAAATTATTTGTTATGTGAATTGCATGTGAACGACGTATAGGCAAGGTGACGAGTGTCTATACGTCGTCGAATTAATTGTTTGCCTGCTTACTTGAAAAATCATAAATTATTTTTAATCATAAATTAATTATTATAATAATAATTATTTCTCTCTTATTCTTTGTCAAATATTAATTCTTGAATTCCTGCATTAATTGTTACATGCTATTTGAATTATGTGTTTTAATTGTTATTTGACATTTAGCATATTAAATATTAAACTGCCTATTTTCTCCCTGATTTCTATAATAATTTGTTATTTGTCATTGTTTGTTTCATAATTAAATCATAATTGTTGTATGCTTGTTGTCTTATAATTTTATATTAATTGTTGCATTTATTGGGAAAATTTCTTCTGTAAGAATTGATTGAAATGGAAATATTGGAGGATCGGGTTGCACGCCGCAACAGACTTATTAAAAGTCAATATTAGGGGATCGGATTGCACGTCGCAATAGACTTATTGAAAAGTCAATATTGGGGGATCGGATTGCACGCCGCAATAGATTTATTGAAAAGTCAATATTGGGGGATCGGATTGCATGCCGCAACAGACTTATTTAAAAGTCTATATATATACTTGATTGAAATAAATACATGACAAACTTGATTAAAAGGATAATATTGGGAGAGCGGGTTGCACGCTGCAACAGAATTGAATGTGAATATATTGTGAGAGCGGGTTGCACGCTGCAACAGAATTGGTTGAAACAAATATGGATTATGACTGCTGGGTTGGTTTCAATTATTATAAATGAGTTACCTGATTTATTTCTATTATTTGTTGTTGTTATTAATATTGCGTACAGGTTAATGTAAGTGAACCGCCTTAGCCTCGTCACTACTTCGTCGAGGTTAGGCTCAGCACTTACCAGTACATGGGGTCGGTTGTACTGATACTACACTCTGCACTTCTTGTGCAGATTTTGGAGTTGGTCCCAGCGGCGTACCATAGACTTGCTCGGATTTCAGCTATCAGAGGAGACTTGAGGTATAACTGCATGGCGTCCGCAGTTCTGAAGTCCCCGTCTATTGTACTTTAGCTGTGTGTTTATTTCCAGACAGCTTTATTTTATTCAGACCTTTATTTGTATTTATTCTAGAAGCTCGTGCACTTGTGACACCAATTCTGGGATGGTATTTAGACACCGTTATTTTTATGGATTATTTCAAAATTGCTTCCGCATTTGCTTCCTTGTTATTAATAAATTTAAAATTATTTTAAAAATAGATAATATTATTCTAACGTTGGCTTGCCTAGCAAGTGAAATGTTAGGCGCCATCACGGTCCGAAGGTGGGAATTTTAGGTCGTGACAACTAGTGTCTCTCCTTGTATTTTTTTCATTCTGTCTATTTTTATTTCAGACAGTATTTGAGGTTTTGTATAATCTACTAGATGCTCATACACTTGTGACACCAGGTCTTGGCACACACATTGGTAGAATTTGATGTTTTATTATTTTTTTGGTTTTAAATTTTGTCAATATATGCTTAATTTATTAAGTTGGCTTGCCTAACTGTAGTGTTGGGCGCCATCACGACTTATAGGTGAAATTGGGTCGTGACAATGTGTCCAATTATATAAGAAAAATGATTGATTAAGTCTTTAAGAGTGCTCCTCTTCCTCAAATTTCTAATATTTTGTTTCAGCTTCAATTGTCTTAGGAATATATGGAGAACCGGATACTTGAAGATTTGAAAAAGTACATCCTCTTATTAGAAAGACTATGAATTGATTATCTATTGTAGTTATGAGGGTATATGTATGCTTAAGATAAGAGACGTATTAGATTTGACGAAATTGTTTTGACCGGTCGAATTACCAAGATTTGAAATTTGACAAACTTGTGAGTAATTCTTTAGCAATGAAATGATCCTCTTCACTTCTAATATAGGCTTAAAAGTACAACACCTGTCCGCATTTAATTCCAACCGTCTAGATTTTATTCTGGATTTGGCTCTTCCCCATTACATCTTTTCTCCATTTCCTGAAATATGAGTGATACTTGTCCTATTTAAAGTTTTAAAGTTCTAGATTACAATAACTTTGCAAGCATCTTAACCGTAGTTAATTAAGGAATACATTTGGGAAAAGCACTCTTCCGACTTTGGCTAAAAAAAAAATCTCTATCTTCCATAAATTTTGGATCATTAATATCATTACTTTCCTTTTTTGTAACTTTTTTCCGTCTATATATACAATTATCTTATTATAATAAGAGTACGTACTCTTTTTATTTTTTGATAGTAGATGCCCATAAAAATTGAGAGTGAGTACAGATTATTAAGTAAAGATACTAGCTGAACTGATTTCCCAAGGAAAGAGGTAGATCACATCTTGGCCAAATGTCAATCTTCCTAATTTGAAAGAGAAAAAGAGTGGAGATGTGCCATTAAACTGTCTACACGACTAAATAATAAATTGATCTACAAGAACTCCTGTAACACTAGTGTTATTGTATATTTCTTTTTGACGATTTGTTGATTATAAAGGGATATATAAATTTAAGTATAAAAAATATATATTGTAACCAGGGGCGGAGCTACGGTATTATTTGCGGGTTCAGCCGAACCCACTCGTTTATATTCAAACCCTGTATTTATATTAAAACATTCAATGAATATGTACAAATTATTAATTTAGAACCCATGTCACGACCCCAAATTCCCTCCGTAGGATGTCGTGATGGCACCTAATCTCTAAAACTAGGTAAGCCTAACAATGCGGAATAATAATAAATATCTGAAATAAATAAACTACAATTCAAATAATTTCAACTCCCAAAACCCGGTAGAAATAAATCACAAGCTTCTAAGAATTTATTCTCAATGTCTTTATATATCAAGGTCTAAATAAAATATAAGGAAGCAACATAAAATGATAGAAGGGGACTACGAAGTCTGCGGACGCTGGCAGATATACCTCGAAGTCTCCGTACGCAGGTAACTCACTGACGTCTAGGCTGGTAAGATATACCTGGATCTGCACAAAAAGATGTGCAGAAGTGTAGTATGAGTATACCACAGCGGTACCCAGTAAGTGCCAAGCCTAACCTCGGTAGAGTAGTGACGAGGTCAGGTCAGGCCCTACTGGAATATAATAATAAAATGGTAAAATGTTTAACAATATAGTAAAATAATATAACACTGGAAATGAATCAAATAGTATGCCATATTTAATGACACCAAATAATTGCAAATAATATATCGCGGAATCAAAACAGAATTTCCTTCAACTTTATGAAAATTACAAAAATTAATCGAAGGCAACTATGGCCATAAATCAATATTAACAAGAGCACTACCGAGGTACCGCCTCGTAGTCCCAAATTATAAATAATTTCACAATAGCTCATTCCCTTATATCACCGCGGGAGCCTTCACAATTTATTTAAAGAAAATATTTTTTTTTTGAAATAGCATCCCGCGTTTTAGCCACCCTTATCACACCGCATGACTTCTAGTAGTCACCCCTACTAGCCACGCGTATCAAGCCAACCTTATCTCACCGCATGCGTTTCAACACCCAGACCTTATACCACCGCATGCGTATCAATATCACAATATATCACAATTTGTACCTCAAGTGCCCAATATTTCAATTTTCCACGAAAACAAATCTCACGAAAATATTCAAGAATAAATAATTCAGGAAAATAATATTCCAAATTTTTAATATGTTGCTTCAATATCAAAATTAAAAATGTCAAATACTTTATATTAATAATATTTAATTTAAAGAAAATCAACCTTCAAAAAATGCACAGTATGAAAGAAATCAAGTTTCAATTAAATATGTAAAATAATTAGCAGCAAAAAGGCAAACAAATTTAAAATATATATATCACAGATCAATGATGAAGAATATAATAAGATAAAATAATTTAATAAATGCGCAACAATGATCTACACAATTTAAAAATATAATCTTTTATAATTAGCCCGTGTACATACTCGTCACCTCGTGTACACGACTTTCAATACATTTCAATAATCATATTAATATCAATTCTAGGGAAAATTTTTCCCACACAAGGTTAGACAAGTCACTTACCTCGACTTGCTCCAATTTAACCAAGTATTATGCTTTTTCCTCGATTTTTTGACTCCGACCGGCTCGTATCTAGTCATAATTAATTCGATACAGTCAACAAAAATTATAGTAATCAATTTCATAAGAAAAAATTATATTTTCATTAAAATCCGAAATTAGCTCAAAATTTGCCCGTGGGGCCCACATATCGGAAACCGGCGAAACTTATAAAATCCGATAACCCATTCAATTACGAGTCCACCCATACCAATTTTACCAAAATCCGATAACAACTCGACCTCCAAATCTTAAATTTTCGTTTTTAGAAGATTTTGCAAATATCTTGATTTTTCTTCCATAAATTCACGGATTCATGATGTAAATGAGTATGGAATCATGAAATATAATCAATATAGGATAAGGAACACTTATCCCAATATTTTCCCGTGAAAATCGCCCAAGAATCGTGCTCCAAAAATCCAAAACGAAATGAATAAAATGACCATTTTTGGTCCTTAAGTTTCTGTCAATCTGTCACTAAAAGTTCATTTTCCGTCACTAAAAGTCCATTTTTCGTCACTAAAAGTCCACCAGAAACTGCTCTACTAGCCTTCCTTCAATTGATCATAACTTTATGTACAAATGTCCAAATGATAATTGGTTTAACTTTCTGGAAACTAGAATCAACCGACTACAACTTGTATGTTTTGCAACTTTTCTGATTCCTTATGAATTGCGAGATATAAGTTTCCAAGAAAGGCTCCATGCATCAAAATTTCTGGCGAAATTGCTCTACCAGCCTTCATTCAATCCATCATAACTTTCTGTACAAAAGCCCAAATAATAAATAGTTTAACTTTCTGAAAATTAGAAACAAACAACGACAACTTTTATGTTTTGACAATCTTCCGATTCCTTATGAATTACGAGATATAAGCTTCCAAAGTTGGCTCCACACACCAGAAACTTCTGGCGAAATTTCTGCAAATTTCCAGCAACCTTC